>NC_092653.1:1607500-1821912 GCF_032118995.1 Asterias amurensis | reverse complement strand
ATTGTTACCGCCCCCTACCATCGACATCACGTCGGGAATTCAAACATATCGTCGGCAAAAAGAGTCTGGTTCCTAACTACACGCGCCTAGGTAACAGGCCACACAATGCACACGTCTCTATATGCACACAGCCAGGGGACCCGACGGCTCGGGTTCCCGACATGACGTCACATGAAGGCTCCCTTTTAGAGGCGGGGTGGGTTCCCCTAATCTCTTAAAAACCACTTTAAAAATACTTGCGCATTAAATTAAAAAAATATTTTAGGTTTAAAAAATCATGTTTAATCGTTAAAAGTTTTTTAAAAAACACTGCAGCCACCCTTTAATGTCAGTCTGTGCTTTGACATTCCTCTTTTCGCTTAGCACAAAGTTGCATGCTTGTAAATACTGTTTTTGGACTTTTTCGGAGTAGTTCTACTAGGCTTTCGTGCTGTGTGTTATACGGGCCTTTGTTAATTAACGTTCTGCGTATACGGTTCTTGAATAACCTATGTGACATTTTTGGTGTGGAATACAATTAATATCAACTCCCCACTCCAAAAATCGGTTTACAGGCCTGTGAACATGTAAACTCATTTTCCTAACAAAAACCTTAAAAATATCCCGCACAATAAAAGGTCACATTGTATTTGAGATGACGCCAAAATGACAGGTTAATAAAAGCATGATCACACAACACGGAAGTCTGGTGAGAACTATAGGCTTACTGTGAACAAAATAATAACGCCTCCACTGCCAAGCTTGTCTATTCTTTTCTTTCCTTCCCTTTTCCACAATGGGGCCCAGACGAGGGAAACTTTGATAAGCATATCACATATCCAAATGGGTAAATAACTACTCTCTAAATGTAAAAAAGTGGAAAACACCACTCTTTACAATTCGAGTTGTCCCTCATTATGGCTCTTTAAAAAAGAGTGGTGGTAATTTCACTCCAGGACAGAATGCAAAATCACAAAAAAAAAGATGCAAACTTCAATCTAAAAGAGTGGAGGACCACTTGAAAAAGAGTTGTCCCTCATATGGCTCTTTAAAGAGTGCCTTTTCACTCTTTTGCATTTAGAAAGAGATTTACCCGAGTGGAATTTAAAATGAGATATAAAATAGTTAAACTTGGTTAACTTGCACAATATTATTATATATAAAAACAAAACAATTGGCATACAAGATGGTAAAGGGACATAGTTCTGGTGTATTGTATTTAATAAAAAAATGATCACATATCAGATTTAACAATGGAAAGGTTTAAACAAAGAAATGTGTACTTTCCCTTGAAGTTTGATTGCTTAATGTTGCCATGATTAAAATCCTCTAAAAAGATTTTTTTTTTTTCAAAGTTTTTGTAGGTAACTTCTCTACTCTCTTAATGTAAAAGAGTGAAAATTTCACTCTATTGTTCGAGTGGTGTCAATTTCGCTCTTTTGAGAGTGAAAGTCAATCTGTGTCACTCTTACTGAATGAAATTGGAGCGAACTTCACTCTAAATGGAGTTGAAAGTACCCGTCTTTCACTCTAAAAAGTTTTTATGTTCAAAGATAAAGATTTGAACTAATCTAACTTTTCGAAAACAATGATGTGTTTTCCTTGGCTCAACTTATTGGATCAATTAAAAATTAAAAAAGCAAAATATTGATTAAAATTGCAAGCCATTTCGTTGGCTAAATAATCGACATTTTAGCCTCTATGTTAAAATAGCATGATGCTCTGAGTAATATTAGCCATAAAATTATGCAAAATTACCTAAAATTGATATTTTGTAACGCAAGCCTGATGTATGTCGTGTAATCCCCCAAATCGCCAATTCACCATCCTCAATTAAAATTCAAACTTTAGTATAGAAACATTATTTATTTAAATTCTAAATCTGAGGTCTCGAAATCAAATTCGTTGAAAATTACTTCTTTCTCGAAAACTACGTGACTTCAGAGGGAGTCGTTTCTTTACAACCTCTCCCCATTACTCGTTACCAAATGAGGTTTTATGCTAACCATTATTTTGAGTAATTAACAATAGTGTCCACTGCCTTTAAATCTATATACAGACACACAAAAAGGTTTTTAAATAAATGTGACTTATATGCATAAACTGTGAATAATTCTGGCTAATGAGGAAAGTACTTTTCTGTAACGCTCAGTACAACATTTTGGAATGTGAAAAACAGATGCCAAAGCTGCTCTGAGTTGCATATTACATATTAATTAAGTTCTGCACAGCGGTAATGAGTGACAACATTTTTGTTGAACAACGAAGATTATTACCAAACTTAAAGGAACCGATTATGGCGTCTGGATTCTAAAGTGGGTACATGGTTGTACCCGCAAGTTATTATTACTAGGTGTTTCTAGTTTACTAGGTATTTCAAATAATACTTATCGTTATTCTTACACTATACAAGTTGATAAGGTGAGTTTGTAGTTTTCCATATTGCCCATGCTGGACAATTTCCCCCAAAGTCAGATCATCAACGTATTTCCATCGCCTACAGCAGTCTATTGAATCATCGTTGACAAGAACAAGAATGTATTAGGACCAATTGAGCTCCTTGAGGAACGCCACAAGAAATTTGGTCGACGAACAATGACCCATTAGTTAAAGGCAGTGGACAATATTGGTAATTACTCAAAATAATTATTGGCATAAAACCTTTCTTGGTAACGAGTATTGGGGAGAGGTTAATGGTATAAACCATTGTGAGAAACGACTCCCTCTGAAGTGCCATAGTTTTCGAGAAAGAAGCAATTTTCCACGAATTTGATTTCGAGACCTCAGATTTAGAACTTGAGGTCTCGAAATCAACCATCTTAGTGCACGCAACTTTGTGTGACAAGGGATATTTTTCTTTTATTATTATCTCGCAACTTCGATGACCGATTGAGCTCAATTTTTCACAGGTTTGTTATTTTATGTATATGTTGAGATACACCAACTGTGAAGGCTAGTTTTTGACAATTACCAATAGTGTCCACTGCCTTTAAGTGATGTGTGTGCAACCACTGAGAAAGCTGCAGATGATGGGAACTATAATGGATTGTCTGACTCTGGGATTCAATAGTTTCTAAATAACAACTGTGTGGTTATTACGGTCAAAGGCCTTAGTAAAATAAATTGTGCAAAGTTGGGCATGATGGCCGGGTTTATCCAGTCCTTCAATAATAAAATGTAACTTTTCAACAAGATAGTGTGTAGTGGAACAGTCCTTAATGTCTCCATGTGTTTTAGCATCAAATGTTTTAAACTAAAAGTGTCTTCCATTTAGCTTTATAGGTTGTTCTAAAAAAATAATCATGCTACCGCCTGGGCCCAATTTCATAGAGCTGCTAAGCACAATTTGCTAAGCATGAAATGTCTTCCTTTGTAAAAACAGGATTACCGAATTAGTTGCACATTGCTTGTTACTGTTATTCAGCTGTTGTTTGCTTATCCTGAAAATCACGTGGGAATTTGGTTGGTATCCTGTTTTTACCAAGGCAAAAAGTTCATGCTAAGCAAATTTGGGGCTTAGCAGCTCTATAAAATTGGGCCCAGGTAAGTTCAGAGCGGGGTGCTAGCGTAAAAGAGCCTTGGGCAATGCTAATGTCAGGTAAGACTGCTATTGTCATTGCGGACCGCAGGATTTGACAAGAAAAAACTGTAAGCACATTCCATTTGATTCAAAGAAAGAAGTTCAATAACTGCAAACATTAATAAATTCATTTTTCCAAAGCAACTTATGCTATGACCTCATTAAACGCACTGGTTTTATGTACAAAAAATGTATAGATGCTTTTGAAAACCCATCGGCGCTTCCGATGAACCCTACCTTTCACATTCACTCGAAAAAAATAGTTATCCCTTTACTACCTTGAAAACTATCAGTTTAAAGATATAATAATAATAACAATATCGAAGTATGTATGTGATTAGCCTTGCTCAAGGCAGTCGAATTATTCACTCCGAAAAAAGACCGCCGCTGTATAAAAACCCACCCGTATTCACTGTGCGTAAAACCCACCCGTATTCACTGTGCGTAACATCGCACGACACGATTGCCCCCGTACACTATCTGCATGCGGAGGCCGTCAGGCCGACAGCCTTGTAGGATCTGTGTTGAAGCACTGACCTCATTACTATAATAAGCGAAGAGTTCCCACGGTCAGCTCATTACCATAATGCCCGCGAAAGACGAGACATGTTTACCTCACACACCACCATCACGGACGCATGATAGGGTCCCAAAGGTCGTGATAAGGGAAGTGCGTGATTGGACGTCAAAATGAATAATTCATTTGCCTCACATCCTGTGTTGTCTGATAGGTCTGACGAACGATATACATATTCATGAGCTGCATACTAGCATATCCTAGAGCCCCCCCAATTTCGTCCACTATTGGAATTTTTTCAATACAACACATTAAAACGGGAAGATACAGATCCGACAAGGCTGTCGGCCTGACGGCCTCCGCATGCGGTTAGTGGTGTACGAGTGCGATGACTTGTGTGAACAGTATTCGTGCGATGTGACAGTGTGTATACGGGTGGGTCATTCGGTGTGATCGCACACACCATGCACAGAGTATACGGCGGGTGGGTTTACAGCTGCGTCTGTTCGGAGCGAATAATGCGACTGCCTTGAGCAAGGCTAGTATGTGATGAATAAATATATATATATATATATATATATATATATATATTTTTTTTTTTTGGGGGGGGGGGGGGTGGCTAATCATCCTTACTCACAGCTAGCTAAGAGCTGAATTGCGAAGGACGCGGCTACAACGTGTTCGAGAAGCTGGCATGCAAGGGCGCCTTTGGCTGCCAGCCAAATCAACCCATTATAACCACGGAGCACGGCCAGAGATCGAAAGTTTTTGATTTGTTTCTCCCGAGGGAGAGCAACCGGATGGTTTGGGAAACCCTCATGGCACATCAGAGAACCAACGCACAACTCAACTCACATATGGCCCTGGCCGGGAATCGAACCGGGGTCACCTGTGTGAGAGGCGAGTGCTTTGCGCAAAAGCCAACCATGCCACATTATAAGGGTTTACAAGGTGCTACGGTGCATTAAAGTCACCTGGGGTATAATTTGCTTTTCTTCAAACATTAGAGTATGTTAATGAACAATCAAATTGAATTTTTTGAGTAATTGTTTGTAACGATTTATATGTCTAAAAAATAGATAAAGTTGTTTGGGGGTGACTCCGCCTACCCCTTTTGTGACGTCAATCGAGGCAGACTTTGCCTCGATCGAACATTGAACACACGTACGTGCAAGTACATACAAGTCGTAGTCGTGAGTTTGTACGTTTCGAAAAAATGTTTATTTCTTGCAGTTTTTCCTGCAATGTCGACCACGTGTATTGCTGCTGATGTATTGCTGCTTGAGGCAGCAAATTTGTTAATAAAATGGAAACTAAATTTGTAGAACCTTAGTTAACTGTTTATTCATATTCTACTCATCAAAACACATATTTTAGTGACACAAATTTTATCTTGACAAAATACCACTTCCAGGTGACTTTAAGCAGCCACAGACAGAAACACCGGGCTAACCCCTTCTCTTTTCGATAAATGCACTGGGTTCTGTTCTTTTTCATGGCTTACACAACACAACGGCTTCACGTCCCATCCGAAAGACGAAGCAATGGTTAGAAGTCTTGCTTAAGGACACAATGTGTCATGGCTGTGGATTCGAAACCCACACTCTGCTGATCAGAAACACCAGAGTTTGAATACGGTGTTCTTAACCGCTCGGCCACGACACTTCCACGGTTTAAGTTTGAGTTGTTAAGGCATCAGTTTGCATCCTCTGCTATTTTAAAGAGTTCATTACAGAAATATTTTTTCGAACAAAATAACGTTTACAGTAATTTCGGGTGTTCCTTTTTTTGGTGGTGGGGGGGGGCTGGGCGTTGGAAGTCTATGAGAAACCGCCTTACTCAATACGCTGACATGGGCCTAGCTCTAGAGATGTGCAATGATCCGACAGACGCCAAACCTCGTAAGTAGTCTTGATATGATGGAGGCCTTGGGGACAACGGGGTGGTGGGCATCGTCTTGTGGTTGCTGATGGAAAAGGGTGCAGAGAGCGGTCTGGGTGCGACGTGGAAGGACACGGTGGCCAGCCTCGGTTGACGGTCGACTGGAACCACAACCATTGCAGTACCTTTCGCGTCGTTCGTTGGGGGACTCATCTTCATGTTGATTTCGGACGTAGACACTTTCCTGCAAACTTTCACGGGAATTGTGAGCCGGAGGAAAACGGGGAGGAAAACAAGTCCATGCAAGGCACCGATGAAGATAACAAGAAACATCGTCTTGAAGAAGGTTCTGAAGATGTACGAATCTGTGAAGGCGAGGACTACGACGCCGAGTATGGTAGAGAGGGAACCCTGTACGATGGGCATGCCGACGGAGTACAGAGCATGGATGATGTTGTCCTCACGTGAACCTTTGTCCGCTGTGACGTAGGCGTAGCTGATGTGTGCTGAGAAATCCACACTGAACCCTATGCAGATAATGAGGTTCGTCATGGCGATGGAATCGAGGTTGACTTGCCAAAAGGTCATGTACCCAACCACTCCTGTAACGATAGAGGCTACAGCCAGAGTAACGATGAAAGGACAGATTGGGTTCGGGATCATGAGTAAAGCTATAATAAACATAGCTCCGACCGCGATGCCTAAGTTTTGAAGCGTGTTTGGCAAGATTGATATGTATTGATCATAGAAGATGAAGGCTGGATGGTAGACTATTGCAGGTAGCTCTGAATCCTTTGCAATTTGTCTCAGCTCAGTCGTCATGAATCTTTCTTTTTCGGTGGTGTTCAGGGCTTTCGTTGTGACAAAGAATCTCGAGGCCTTAATGTTGGTGCCGTTATCGCAGAAAACAATATCAAGGGAGTACTGTTTATAGGCTGGATGTTTGAGGAAATCGTCTCGGAGTATGTTGATGAACTGGGCCTGGTTTGGTTCTTTGAAGTTGGTAGAGTTCAGGAAATCAAGATAGTCCCGTAGCCATGAAGCAGACAGATTGTGGTCTCTACTGAACGTATACTCGTTGTCTTCCATCTTTGTTAAAGTCTGTTCCATGATGTCTTGTACTTTTGGATTCCAGACGTCTCTTCTCTCGGTGAACACCAATGCAACCTGCGGACCATACTGCTTAAAGTAGGCACTTTCCATATCTAGGAAGTCAGCTGCGTATGAGTTATCTCGGGCGAGGTTGCGCAGACTCAGACCTTCTTGTACCTGAGTACATCCATAGATGGCAGCAGCCAAGTAGCCAACGTACACCACTGAAATGAGTAATGTCATCCACCATCTTGTGGTGAAGGGACCGTAATGCTTCTTGAAGAATATCATCAATGCATGATCGTTGAATTCCCCATCTTGGCCGGCTGGAGGTTGCGACCCACCTGCGCAGAATATCTTGTACGCTGTAGATTCGGTCTCCTCCTTAGGTTTGACTTTAAGACATGACATGCAGTGTCTGTTCGCCGCCTCACGTCTACCAAATAGAGCCATGCAGGCACCGAAGAAAGTAATCTGGTATACGTAGTCAAAGATGACAGCCACGCCGGTATACATGCAGAATATACGCACCGATCTGAAGTACGTTATAGCGCCAATACCTAAAGCCAAGGCATCAGTGATGGATGTGATGGTTATCGACATGGCAGCCTCGGAGAAGGCATAGCGCATGCGCTCTTCCACGGGCAGTCTGACGTCAGTCTGTCGCCAGGCAGCAACCATGATGAACATGTCGTCGACTCCAATACCTGTAGATATTGAGAGAAAAAAATCACGATGTTGCGTATATATTTTGTCTTAGCCTGCAGCGAAGGGCCCGTTTGGTCACAACACTCCCGTAGTACATTGTCAGCTAGTGTTTTTCCCCACAAAGTTTAGACCTCGTATTAAAGTTACTGAGGTTTGAGCGAGCTCACGCGCCGTGGATTTTGCGTTGTGCGCGGCGTGAAGTTGGGCTGTGAAGGGGGAGATCGCGAAGTTGTCCGATTCATAACCACACTTTTCTTGCACAAACACATGACATCGTGTGAACATTCTCTTGTAATTCCCTACAAGTGGAACTGTTACTGGCATTGTTCAGCCACCGGTAAGGTCTCATGTTACAAACTCCGGAATATTCTTAAATGATTTCGAAAGTTAGTCTTTTTTGAGCCAAAAATTACAACAGTTATCATGTCTTTTTAAAGCACGTTTATATGCAGTACGCCGTGTTTGTTTACCTCTAATACCCACTAAAGGTCATACGTGACGCACGGAGCGCAATCGGTCTAAGCTGTATCTCGTTTGTAGCCCCATAGCAAAAAAGAAAGAAAAGGTTTTTGTCACGCACTTTACCCTGCCAGCAATGATTTTTCATTGTGTGCACATTCTTTGTATTGTTGATTTGTCTTGCTACTTTATATTCTACCGTTGATTTGAGGAACTTAGGGAACTTCTTTACTGACGCCCAGTAGATATTTTCCTAGTTCGGGATGGGAGACTTTTCATGTCCAAAAACAACTGGGAGTAAATCGACAGCGACCATTTTGTTTGCTTAGCGAATGGACGGTAGTTCTCGTATTGGTAAGAAACGAAATTGTGAAGATCAAAGATTTACACCAAACTTAAACGGCCTAATGATGATGATAGTATAAAACATCCCTTGAAATATTTCTCTAGTTTCGCGGTTGGAGTTTATCGCTCAGTGAGCGTTTTATTCATTTGTTTTGCACCGATGTCATGCAAAATGTGTAATCGTTTTTTCACTATTTTCTCGTGACCGAGTTGGCTGATCGCTCTCAAACTTCTCCAGGTTTGTCAGTTTATGTATGTGATGGATTACATGAAGTGCTTACACTGCCAGCAAATGCTTTGAAGCAAAAACAATTCTGTGGTGTTCCTTTAACTTCACTGCCGTGGAGTGAGTTCTTCATTTATTGGTCTAAACATTTCGACATTGCGACTCGCCATCGTCAGGAGACTTCTTATTTTAGGTTGTATTATTGTTTACAAGGGTCAAACTTCTGGCAATCCCGGCCCTTTCTCCACCCCCCCCCCCCCTTCCTGGCCCGTTCAAATTTCGGTCCTCGTTGCGCAGTCTGCACTCCAGCTGTGGTATACGACATTAAGCGCGGGAACGAGAGGAAGGGTGGGTATGTTTAGTTTCACATGGCCCAAACATTTTGGCCGGCCTTTAATTGGGTTTTTAAAACAAGATCAATTTAAGATTGAATAAATATTGTTTGCTTACCAATAATAAGAAAAGGTGCCGATCCCACCACATTGATGTAAGGTACTCCGATGTAACCCATCAGACCGAACGATGAGAGCACAGCTAGGCCGGCAGATATCACCCCACACCCGGCCAACCAAGGCTTGCTCCGTACCCAGTCCAACATCACACAGGAACAAATGCTGAAGGTAATCAACAGCGTAAAAGTGATACTAAAGTCTTTGATGACATTGGAGCTGGCTTTATCTAACTCTGTCTCAAGAGTACTGGATACCTGGCGAGTGACTCTTATCTCGGTTGAATTGAAGGCTTCAACAACTTGAAGAAACTCGTCCTCCCATAGAGCACTTCGTTGGTCGTCCATGATGTCTTGATGCCGTAAGATGTAAGACAACTGCATGACCTCTGCTGAAAGAACTTCATCCGATAAATTAGATTTGAACTTCACTCCTCCCAGCTCTCCACCAGAAAATACAGTTTTTTTGTTTGAATTGTAGACAGGATAAGTCAGATTGATCGCCTGTAACATGCTTGAGTTGTAATCGTATACAGACAGTATTGCATTTTCATTACAAGTATTGTTCCATTTGACACAGAGATCAACAAAACAAAATGTATCCACCGAATCGTTGTGTAGCATCGTCCCATGAAGATTAAGAATTTCTTCATGAAGATTAAGAATTTCTTCAAAGACAGTCTCCGTCAGAACGTTTCCACCATCTTGTCCTTGTATGATTACTTTCCCCGATCGACCAAGCCTTGTCAGACGAGTCACTAAGGTGTCGTTGTCGCCATGTTGTGTAAAAAGCTCTTCCACTGTTTTCCGGTCTGTTTTCGCCTGCCCATTCTCCGGTGTGTATAAATTCTCTACGCTCTGCTCACTTGTAATGAACGAAATTCCATTACCGAGTACTCCAGCCAGCAACATCGGTGATAATAGGAACCACAACGGGTGCCTGGCGATGAAACCGCCATAGTTGAAGAAGAATTTCTTAATATTCTTCTCGATGCAATCGAATCTCATGTTGTTGTTGCTGTTGTTGTTGTTTTGGTTGTGCTTGTTTTTTTTTTTTTTTTTTTTTTTTTTTGGGGGGGGGGGGGGTCGAAAACTTGAATTTGATAGCCAAGACCTTGCTGGATCTTTCCTCGTTCACAACACACAAATGTAGTTTTATTGTTTTGACAGTTATGATGAGATATGCAACAACGATTGTTTTTTTCTCTAGTTAGCAACAACGATCACTTCATCGTTTTGGAAACCGCTGTTTGTCTGGGAAAACCAATCCAATGTTCATGCATAATATATTAACGATACACTCCTGTATTGGTTAATAATTGATGAATAAAATGTTCACTCAGGTACGCCTGCCAATGAAACTGATCCAAGCCGTACCAAGCCCTGGTTAATGTATGTGAAGGGTGGGAGTTCAACGCTTAGACGTTAGATTAATGTCTGGTGATTATTTTGTCAGTCAAATTTTGAGTCATGTGCTAACAACGAAGTGCTTGTTATTTTCGAAACACATTATGTAAAGGAAATCACAAGCACTTTTTAACGGTTTTGTGGTTGTTTCCTTAACACATTAATACAACAAACTAAAAACCACAACACAAAACAAGCAAACAAAACCGAAAACCGAAAACAAACAAGCATTCAACACACAAACAAAATACCCAATTCAAAAACACAAACAAACAAATAAATAAATACCACAACAAACAAAAAGTCAAGAACAACATTATTGGTTGATGTTTGGTCGTGTTTTTTTAAATGGCCCCATGAACCAGCACGGTATCGAGTGCACTACAGAAAAACGCAAGTGAAAACAATCTTTGAGAAAAAAAAACAGTAACGAACACAGTGCCATTAGGTATTTCAACTGAGCAAAAAACGTGTGTATGGAAACTTAAATAAATCCAGAGAGGTTATATAAGGATAACACGGCAATTTTGTTTTTTAACCGACTTGAGATTTTTAAAGAAACATGAACCAGTTCTTGAACCTAGCGGAAGGATAATGTACAAATAACGATCGTCACAACTATAGAGATGCTGCTTTACATATGTAGGGCGATTAAACATGGAGACTAATATAACATTTTTGAGCGGAAAAAACATCGTTTGGTAAACTACATGATATTAAAACACCGAAGAAATGCAAACCTTGAATTCCGAAAAAAATCTTATATTTCAAACAAACTCTTGAACCGAACGAACGAACGAACGAACGAACGAACGTCAGTGCCCCAGGTGGGCACAAAAAGTTGCCAATATTTCAATAGCGCAGCGCGATCGGTTGATTGCGCAGATTGACCGATCGCGCCCAACAAATCCACACGTGACGCGTTTATAAGCAACTGTTTGAATGTCTTGTTATTTGCTTCTCTTGTGCGCAAAATGTCGGACTTTCCCTTTGTTATTCCCGATTTTGTTTATTCAAGCACTATAGCCAATCATTGTCAATCTAGGTAAAACATTAACTGAACTTGGCGCACATCCAACATTGATCGCGCACAATGGTGGACATGGCTCCTTAAAAAATATAGGAATTAATTTCAGAAGCAGCGGGAAATGTACTGACAGGTTTGGAAACTTGTACTGCATGGCTTAGAAATCCATGGCTCTGTTTGTTGGAGTTCCATTTCATCATTAAGTAAAACATGATCAATTGTTGTGTACATTTTGACTTATTTTGTAGAATCTTGTGTTTGTTTCAAACTATCATTGCGCATGTATCTTGCTTTAAGACTGCTCCCAGTACACTGTGAAATAAATATTATAACTACGATTGAATCAAAATGGCGCAGTTGACTGTCATATTGGCTAGGAAATAGTAGTAGAAATTTTGAAAAGTTATGCTAATTTAAAATGACTATCATCACTAGAAAGACGTATAAACATAAGTGAAACCTATGAGGTAATCGGAAAATGTTAGCCTAAACCTTTGTTTCGTACATGCCACGGTCAAATCACATACTATGAAATGACTATAGGCTGTTGGATGTGCTAGACAGACACAAATTTTGCTGCACTGGGCCCGGCAGACACCAGTTCTCCCCTCACGGCCCCACCTGAAACCAAATTGAAATGACCAATAACAATATTCTTAAACCCAGGGGGTGGGTGTGTCTGGCGTGCCCAATGCAGCCATTTTGATTAATACTGGTATTAAGAATATTGTTAGTGGTCATTTCAACTTGGTTTCAGGTGGTTCCTTTGATGTTTAACCCGGGGGAGGGGAGTTGTCTGCCGGCCAAATGCAGCAAAACTTTCATCTGCGCAGTTGATACTTCACATTGTATTAGGAATATTGTTATTGGTAATTTCAACTTGGTTTCATGCCAGGTTGTTCCTCTGATGTTTAACCCGGGGGAGGGTAAGTGTCTGCCGAGGCCCAATGCAGCAAAACCTTTGTCTGGCGGCGGTATGTTGACTAAAATATACGAACTCTGCCCTGACAAACAACAAGTACATGTTCGTACTGCAAGCCAGTTATTGGAAATACCCAAGTTTTTTTTGTTTTTTTTGTTTTTTTTTTTTTCGGGGGGGGGGGGGGATTCCACACTGTCAGACTGAGATTAAACGATATGTAAATGAGACAGATGTGTGTGTCCAATACCAAAATGCCGGTTTGGTCACGTGATTCATTTGATGTTAGCTGGGAAAAGCTGAAGTTTCGATGACGAAGCCAGAAAGGTTTCAGACAACCATGGCCTCAGAGGTATGTCCAAACATTGAGCAATAAACTTCTGAACTTGAGGTAAGATTTTCATTTCTTTTTTTAGGACTGTTTATCAAGGCTACTACGGGTACCAAAAATGAAATGTTAAAATACAAATGTTTATATCTCCAGACCTACAGTGTTATTGACTGCCGTTTTTTCCTTTCAATTAAAGTTTGAGTAATTATGTGATACAATCAATGCTTAGCAAAACTTTTGCAGGATAGCAATGGACGACACGATGTAATTGTGGTGCTTTTAAATTACACTCATTTGTTCCTCAATTTGTCGAGCTTTGTCTCCCTGAGAGAAGGTTGCAAAGTTAATGTTTTTTCTTTATTATTTCCAGGAATTTAGGGAATGTGCTAATGTTTTTTATTGTAAATGAGGAATGTTAGAGTGATTGCGGGCGAAATCAGTACAATTTTATTCAGAACAAACATTGATCTTCCGAGAGAAGGCAGCAATTTTAAGAGAGATAGAGCTGAGGCCCGCGATGTGAGTCTGTAGCAGACAGACCAGTAGCAGAAGGCTATCTTTGGGTGAATTGGGTGAAAACTATCCGTATATTTTCTAAGTTTGGCAAAATTCAGTACCAAATACCAGCCTACAATCAATGTCCAACGGTCTTTGAAGACCCATTCGTTTGCAACGGTTATTATTTGATATGTTTAGATGGCCGTAAAGACCGAGTGAAATAACCACCACTGTTTTTAAAGAGCCATATGAGGGTCAACTCTTTTTCAAGTGGTCTTCCACTCTTTTAGATTGAAGTTTGCATATTTTTTTAGTGATTTTTCACTCTGTCTTGGAGTGAAACTCCTTTAAAAGAGTGAAATAACCACCACTGTTTTTAAAGAGCCTTATGAGGGACAACCACTGTTTTTAAAGAGCCTTATGAGGGACAACTTCTCGAAATGTAAAGAGTGGTGCTTTTCACTCTATTACATTAAGAGAGTAAACGTACTGAATAAGTACATTGGATTACCGTTCACTTGGGATTACCATTCAAAATAATCTCAAATGGGACCAATCAGTTCAACAGATTGTCAGTATGGCTTCTCGACGACTTTACATACTAAGTAAATTAGAGAAAAATCAAGTTCAAGCCAATGACCTCATTGTTATTTATAAACTATACATTCGTCCATTACTCGAATTCCGTGTTGCTGTTTGGTCATCGGGAATCACTGAAATACAAGCTCATAATATTGAAAAAGTTCAAAAAAGGGCTTTGCGTATTATTGCTTATCCGAATATTTTGTCTTATCTAGATCACTTGAATTTTTTTTAGACTTGTATCATTGAACGAAAGGCGTAAACACCTAGTTCTGAAATTTGCCAAGTCACTGCTCACTTCTGATAATCATCGCGCCCACCTCCTCCCCCAGAACGTAAATCTAATTATTTGTCAGAGCATACTTTAAGAAACACCAGGCAGTTGGAACACCTTCAGACAAAAACTCAGAGATACAAAAACTCGCCAGTCCCCTCAATGCTCCAGATGCTTAAAGTCACCTGGAAGTGGTATTTTTTCAAAATAAAACTTTTGTCACTAATATATGTGTTTTGATGAGTGGAATGTGAATAAACAGTTAACTAAGGTTTTAAAAAATCAGTTCTTATGTTATTTACAAATTTAAGAGTAGACCCCGACCCGAGAGGGCGCTGTTCGTGACGTCAATCGAGGCAGACTTTGCCTGTAATGCGTAGAGTAAACACAATTACAAAGTACATGTACGGACCAGGTCGTGAGTTTGTACGTTTAAAAAAAAAATGTTTTTTTTTTCTTTTTCCGGCAATGCCGACCAGGTGTATTGCTGCTGAATGCAGAAAAACACTTTTTGAAATGTACCAACTCACGACTTGGACGTACATGTACTTTGCACGTGTGTTTACTATACGCATTGCAGTAAAAGTCTGCCACAATTGACGTCACAAAAGGGGTAGGCGGAGTCAGCCCCCAAACAACTTTATATATTTTTTAAACATATAAATCGTGACAAACAATTACTAAAAAAAAATTGTTTTAATGTTCGTAAGCATATAGTCTTATGTTTGAAAGAAAAAAATTCTATTTCCAAGTGACTTTAACTCAATCAGTTCATAACAGCTCCATATATTTTTTTTTTTTTTTTTTTGCTCCTGTTGTGTCCAAATCCCCTTGCCTACAGAATGTTGCTGTTTTGTTTAAAATTCCCTTTTGTTTTGTTTTAATTTTGTGTCCACAAATCGCCACCCCTCCTGTCTATGGCTGTTTTCCCAATTCCTGTTTGTCTGTTTTACCCTAGTAATATTTTTTAATATTATTGTATTAACATATCTACATGTACATATATGTTTGATGTAATTTTATGGTTAACGAAGTCTGTGAATTTTTTATTTGGTGTTGTATTTTTACATGAAAATAAACCAATTTTGATCTGAAAAAATTGAATTGAATTGTGCACATACACGATAAAAGCGGGATTCTTATGTCGTGGTGGCACTACGCTTCCGCATGTGGCACAGATAATATGTACGCTGTGTGAAAAAAATCCCCAGCCCATAACCACAAGCCCGGTAAGGGGCCTTGTCGAAATTCCCCAGCCGTTCTTCTGCCGAAAGTATGCAGCCATTCCGGCAAGTCTGTGTTGTCAAGGAGTGCAGACAGTCTGCAGACAGAACGGTCATGTGCGGCCAAGCGCAGCACAGTTAATAAGGTGCACTGGGTTGGCACTATTGTTGGAGTGTCAATAGGCTAATGAATAAACATGAGGCACTGAATATCTGTGACCAGTCTATTCAACAAAAAGTAATCTTCAGTTGTTCTGAATCTGTTGATCTTTCCTTTAGAACCTTTGTGCAATGGTGCAGTTGATACATTTCCTTTTAGAACACGATAAAGGATCTAGGGATGTCAATAAACTTTTCAGAAATGCCGGCAAATACACAGAGATGGATGTACTACGAGGCCAATGATTAAGTTTCCCCTTCTACCTAGGGTTCTAGCCAGGCATTAAATAGCGTGTCGGGTCGACAAGTTATAACCAAATTCCGACACGCTTTTGATCATGCATGTTTTTTCTTTGCTTTTATAAATTTAAAAGAAAAACTTCTGTTGTGTTTTTCTGTAATCTATTTTTTATTTTTTTTTTTCAAATCCAAAACATTTTCGCGACGCACTAGCTTACCATCTCGCTCTCATAACATGCAGCGTCGAAAAAGCATTCAAAAAATTACGGGATAGTTATCATCAGCAGGCAGCATGAACTTCACGCACGCGTGGTATGATAGCGGAGAATTCACACGCGTTTTCAATCATATCATTTAGGTATCAATCTTATCTCTACTATCACATAAACCGTCGCACTCAAGATTTGCCTATAATGACGTCAGTGTAGGCAACCTTACCGCATGCATTTATACAGGTGCTTTCCCGCAGATTTTATAAGGCTTTATGACTTTCACGTGTGTTGGGGCATGCAGCGGCAAACATTTGCTGGTGTGCTACTTTTTCACCCCGGAATTCAGTGCTTGCATCCCTATGGTATTTTAATAAACTGCAGTTTATAAAATGATGCTTTTTCCTCGAAAGTTGGAGAATAGTCTCATCTGTAAAATAGCATACATGTAGCTAGCTAAGCAAATATCGACGTCGTTCGTCTAGGTCCAATAACTGGTTCATGTTGTTTCTTTTGAAATATCAAGTCGGTTTAAAACAAAATGTTGTTCTCTCCTTTATTAAAACCACCGGAATTTATTTTTTCATACACACGTTTTGCCCAGTGGAAATAGTTAATGGCACTGTCTTTCGTTTATATACATGTATATATATATATTGTTTATTTTTGTTTTCTCTTCAAATATCATTTAAAACTTGCCTTTGACCTGTGTCCTAATTTATAAGTTGTAATGTTATTGTTATCAATTCAGCCATATTTACAAACATTAAAAAAAAATGATAACAGCGTTATGCAAACATACAATACTAGTAGGGTCATATCTTTGGATTCTGTGACCATTTTTTTGCTACCTTTTTTTCTCGATGGATTTGACTTCAGGAACCATTTAAAGGGAAAATTAGCTCCTATGAACGTCTGAAATGTGATGGGAACTTTTTTTACAGCACTATATTCAAAATGGCCGCCGACGCCATCTTGAAAAACATAAAATGTAATAGCTCTGGCACCAGATGACCTAAACGGACAAATGAGATGTCCTTTTCCACTATATATGGCATGACAAATACACTGGAATGGTAATTGTAAGGTTTGAGGACCATCTTGACCTCTAAATCCAATATGGCCGCCGACGCCATCTTGAAAAACATAAATTGTAACAGCTCTGGCACCAGATAACCTAGACGGACAAATGAGATGTCCTTTTCCACTATATCTGGCATGACAAATACACTGGAGTGGTAATTGTAAGGTTTGGGGACCATCTTGACCTCTAAATCCAATATGGCCGCCGAACGCCATCTTGAAAAGAGAAATTGTAATAGCTCTGGCACCAGATGACTTAGACGGACAAATGAGATGTCCTTTTCCACTATATCTGACATGACAAATACACTGGAGTGGTAATTTCATTGTTTGGGGCCATCTTGACTTCTTAATCCAATATGGCCGCCGTAGCCGTCTTGAAAATTATGAGTTGCAATAGCTTTAGCCATAAAAAGAATTACAATGAAATGTAGGATGTCGATTTCCACTATTCATGGCATTTCAATTCCACTGGAATGGTAATTGTAGAGTTTGGGATCATCTGACCTCCAAATTTAAGATGGCCGTCGTCGCCATCTTGAAAATATGAAATTTGAAAGCTCTGTCGCAAGAAGAGCTTTAAGAACAAATAGGGTGTCATTTTCCACTAATTCTTGCCTTACAAACTAATTTTAAATGTTTTTCATAGTTCTGGAACCATCCTTACCTCTTAAATCAAGATTCACATATCAGCTTCACTATCACCAGCTGAATCACTGTATGAACTGTGGCTTACAGACTCACTTTCAGAACGGAGCACAATGTAGATGGACATGGCCATGTCTGCCTCTGCATAGGCACAATTAAGCTGTGGCATCAGACTGCATGTAGACAGATTCTTGGTTTATGATAGTCCTGCCTACTACAGTAGATGATCCCAGTAATGGTTTACTATGCTGTTCCCAGGAATGCTTCTTGAAGGAAAACTTGTCTCAGATTTGCTCAGGAGAGCATGGAAGTCTTTACATGAAGGACATTTATCTTCTGATTTCTTGATCGTATGAATCATTGACGCAAATAATTCGCTGAGCATGCTTGTGTCTTGCTAGAACAGAGTGCACCAGCTTTTCTGCCTAATCACCCCAAGTGAACTTGGTACAGTCTCCATTCTCTCTGTCTTCAGTGGTAGGAGTGGTCAAGCGCCATATGAGGCCCATATCGATAAAACAAAATGTAGATGTGTATGCATCAGGCTCTGGATAGTCAAAAGTAAGATTTTGCTGGAGCTTGCTTTTCTGTGTGTTACACATGGTTCCATTGACGTGGAAGATTGCAAGGCACTCAGTAACACGGTGATGCAGGGTGTCTTCTAGGTTTAAGGCACCACTCCTTTCGACCAGCCAAAGAACTTAGTCCAAAGCGTTACACTCCATTTCCTCCATCCTCTCTTCAATTCTTGATTTGAAAAGTTCTGATGCTTGCTATGAGGAATTCGGTCACTTTAAAGACTTGTTTTTTAGTACAATCTCTCATCCAAGAACTTATTCACTTTGCTTTTGCCATCCTCCTCTGCCGATAACAAGCCGGCAACAAGAACTTCAGAGGCTGGAATTCTTGACTGTAGGAATCAAAGTGCTCCCACACGATTCGTGATTCACATTCTGAAAGGAGTTGCTTTTCAGTGTTCGGAGTTGCCAGCCATCCAGACGTTAGCTTAGAGCTCTTTTTCACTGCACTGTTGGCTCTATCAAAATGTTAAAGGCGACACATGAATATGGCTTTCCAATCATTGAGTGCGCCCACATACCGCTTTCCTTGATTGCAGCCTGGTCTGAGGAAGGGTATCAAGTTCTGCCGTAAAATCGGGAGGATGCCAACCATACATGTCGTTGTCATAGATTCACATCCATGGAAGCTCGAGGTTGAGTTAGACCTGAACTCTGTCCAGTTGCTCGTTCTGATGGCATGGATATTTTGAGTCAGAGTCTCCACCATTCCATGAAGGAAATCCAGTATTGTGCTTGTTTGGGAACCCTCAAAGTCCTTGAAGAGAGTATTGTCAACTAGGTCATTTAGATCATCAATGTACTCCGTCGTTCATCATGTGAATCTGAAAGTTCTCAAGCACATCTATGATGCCAGATCCCTTAAATCTGTAGAATAATATAGTGTAGATGAACGTGGCGTTGGCAGAGGTATTGGTGTGAAGATCCTTAATGCGGGTGAGGAAAGGAGACGGTCGGGAACCCATATGCATAGGAGAGCTTTCCAGAGGGCGGTTCTATCTACAGAGTCGAAAGCAGCCTTCAGGTCGACGCAGGCCACGGACACCAACAATAATTGCGAAAGGTATATTTTTCTCTTCGATTGACTTTACAAGTTTGCACATCATATCAAAGAAATCATCTTACTTGGAGGGTTTGAGTATGTCATATATGATATATTGCTCGACTCTCCTCGTATGCTTTTGACAAGTTGGCGTAAAACCCTGGACACACTGGCGCAGTCTGTTCTTCTGGTTTTAGTCTCACTTGGTCATCTTTGGCCTGGCCAATCCGTGGATTACACCGCGAGTTCTTTGAGCGTATGTATTGAGACTACTTGAATCAGTTGTAATGCCAGAAATAGTGGAAAATGACACAGCTCTTTTGTGCCTAAGCTATTACAATACAAAATTTATAGATGTGGCGGCGGCCATCTTGGCTTTTGGGTTTAAAATTATCCCCACACCCCACACTCTACAATAACTATTCCAGTAGATCTGTAATGCCAAATTTATTGAAAAATAATATCTCTTTTGTCTGTCTTGGTCATCTGGTGCCAGAGCTAATGAAAGTTATGTCTTTCAAGATGGCAAAGGTGGCCATATTGGATTTAGAGGTCAAGATGGCCCCCAAACATTACAATTACCACTCCAGTGTATTTGTCATGCCAGACATAGTGGAAAAGGACATCTCATTTGTCCGTCTAAGTCATCTGGTGCCAGAGCTATTACAAGTTATGTTTTTCAAGATGGCGTTCGGCGGCCATATTGGATATAGAGGTCAAGATGGTCCCCAAACCTTACAATTACCACTCCAGTGTATTTGTCATGCCAGATATAGTGGAAAAGGACATCTCATTTGTCCGTCTAGGTCATCTGATGCCAGAGCTATTACAATTCATGTTTTTCAAGATGGCGTCCGGCGGCCATATTGGATTTAGAGGTCAAGATGGTCCCCAAACTTTACAATTACCACTCCAGTGTATTTGTCATGCCAGATATAGTGGAAAAGGACATCTCATTTGTCAGTCTAGGTCATCTGGTGCCAGAGCTGTTACAATTTATGTTTTTCAAGAAGGCGTCGGCGGCCATTTTGAATATAGCGCTATAAAAAAAAAGTTCCTATCACATTTCAGAGGTTCATACACTGTAAAACATTTGTGTGAATTCACAGTAGCTTTTTTGTTGGAAAGAATAAAAAATGAACAGCAGAAGTTGCCGTTTTCCTATTTCTCTGTGAATATACAAAATATATGCAGTCTCTAAACAGTGTGCTCCTATTCTCTGTAAATTTAAAGTAAGTCTGCTGTTGTAGGAACATTTTGTGACGGTACAGTGAACCGTTGAGGATTTGACACATTCTGCTGTTTCTGAACAGCCGGGTTGTCTTCTAACATTGACAGTTGTCAACATTAAATCATCGGTGATAGCCCCTCCCCCCCCCCCCTTCCCACCAGCTACTGAGGGCCTACCGCACGTCCCGTGGCGGATCTAGCTCAAGGGAAATTCAATGTTATAAATTATATGATACAAGAACACTTTTTGTAATAGGCCTACACTATCATTTTATACGTTGAAGTTTACTGTGGCACCTGCCTAAGTATGAGGCTAGTATTTGGGCATGAAACGAACCTTTAACAAAAAATCAAATTCAGTAAGTCACTTGAACTAACTGCACTCTGATATAGCAGCTTATTGCCTTCCATTCTTAGCCACTATAATAAACTACGGATTTAGGCTTGAATATCAGTGCTGGAAAGGGAAAACTACGGCCCTCATCATCGGTGTGGCGCGGGCGGGCATGTGTGGTGTAGGCTACTCAGTAAAGTAAAAATTGGAATGAAGACTCGTAGGCCCTAGTAGCCTAGAGCTAATTTTCGTCCGAAGATTACAGGACGATATGCCCCTACTCATGTAAAAAAGCATTGCATTTACTATCATAGAAACATTGTGGTGTCGGACTAGAAAGTTCTGAACTTTCCTTGGTTCATTGATAAAAAATTCATAACAGAGATCGTCCCCCCTAGCGTATCTCACTACAGTGATTTTTCCCTGGTGGCCCTCAAATTTTTGCATTAAACAAAGAGAAGACGGGTACCATTACGAAGTTCTTGTCGTCTTCTGTGTGTGTGCGCGGCAAAAAGGGGAAAAAGTGATCAGCAGGAACTGGTTCAGACCGGCTGGATCTTCCGCCGTCGTTTGTGCGCGTGCGCTCTCTCCACCATCACGTCACATTTGTGCGCTCACTTAACTTTTGGAAAATTTTGTACTTGACCTTTGCTGATCAGTTTCCACGACAAAAAAAATTACAGGTAAGATTAAGAACACTATTCTGTGTTATTAATATGATTATTATTACTATTATTGTAAGTCACATGGTTAACATAAGCCTAACGCTCGTTAGGCTTAAACATAAAATATGACACTTGGAAAATTTATCATGTTTAGCGACAGACGATCGTCAGATCGTTGATAGACGTGATAGATGACAGATTGGGTGTGTTTGTGTGTGTGCATGCATAACGTCAACACAATACACAGACAGGCTGCATGTGGATTTGGGATGATTTGTTGTTTGCCATGGTCCATGGACATGAAAATATAAAGTTGTTTTTTCTGGTTCTGGAAATGTCTTGTCTTTTGCTTTACTAGCTTTCCAATTTCAGTTAATTAAAATTAGCCTACCCTCTGGCTCTAGTTTACTAGTATTTTACATGTCTAGTCGATCATCTGACTGACAATACATGTCTTACTCTTAGTAACATTACAACTAAAAATCAGCAAATTAATTCAGTAAAATGAAAATGAATGTGATTATTTCAGTCACAATTTTTTTTACTAAAAATTCCTACACTAGGCCTAGGCCTACCTATTAACCTTACTACTGTTTTTTTACTTGGTTGGCAAGCTGATTTATACTAAACTCACTGTGAACATATGAGCAGATGAGGATGCATTAAAACACATTTTTTAGCCTGGCATGCCCGGTCTGGTAATGGTACAGTAAGTGACGATCCATTTTGTTTGTACAGATGCCAAGTACAATTATTTATTAACTAATGGATCAGTTGAAAGTTTTCTTTAAATACTTTTCAAGTGGGAACATCTTCCAGTTCTGACTTAACCAGATATATTCGGCATTTGTTTATAGACAAAAGGTACAAGTACAACATCAATATTAAACCCTTACTTTTCAATATCATGAAATAACCAGTGAAAAATTCATCGCGTTTTTATATGCTCTTGTTATGAGAAATGCTGACAACAGCTTAAAGGGACACAAAGTATAGCAGTGTCATGGTAATTACCAATGTTGTAAATGGCCTCTGGTATTTATATATTTTGAATGTTATACATGTTTGTGATTTGTTTTCTTTTTTCTTTCTGTACAAAGGAAACTGCAAGAAGCTCTGACTTTGACTGTGACACGGATAGCCCTGTACTGGCCTATGCAGGTAAAAAATACCTTCGAAAATAACTGACATTTTAGTTCCCCAATTTAATTTCACCATTAATAATAACTTGAACATTGAATGATAATTTTCTCACCTGAAGTACATTTGAGTTGAAAATCAATCATACTTAAATTTTTGTGCATATGCTTACAAGGCTAAGTATAGTATTACTGATGGAACTATGGTGTTTCCCATACTTAATAAAATCAATCTTAAATCAGATGGTTTATTGTTTCCAATAAGACATTTTGTCTACAGCTTTGTGCTCATATTTGAAATTGTAAAGTGAACTTGCCAACATTTTTCTCAAAAACTGAAAATCCCACACCCTGGATCATCTGAAAAATACTGCAATATTTTGTGGTCAACAAAAAATGTCACCGATTCAACATTTTAAGCCCACAGATTTCCTATGCTCATTAGACTTACCCTGTGTGTCTTAAAAATATTAACTGTGGGTAGATGTAAATAAAGATTTGGTAAAAAAGAATACCTAATTTTATAACCTAAACTGGTCCTTTTGTTATTTGCATTTGCAAATAAATTGATGTTTGTTTAAATGCTTGTTTCTGCTGCAGGTGACAACCCCTTCCTGAGCACAAAATGTGCAGTCTGCATCGAAAGGAATCCACTACTCCATTGCAGTGATCTTCTCAAGGGTCTTCAGATGTGGTTCGTGGTGTTCTATGTTTTCAATCTACAATACCCACCTAATATTGCAGCTACTCTTGAGTTCATGCAAAGGTAATTATTTTGAAGCACTTGTATTATTCTTCATTTTGGCCAAGTGGAAACAACTGCAGTTCAACTGCACTTAAAGAGCGGCTTTAATGTGATGTACTCATTTTTCAATAGATATAGTCCTCATGTGAGTGGTGAAAAAATTACAAGTCTCTAACCTCACGTTAAAGTGGTGTAATTGCCATTCTATTCGATACCCTCCAGTGCAAAATTTGTCAACGTTCAAAACATCCTACATGACATCATTCAAGAGAAAAATGGGTTCATTTTTGTACGGGTTGTTTTGGTTCATTCGTGACTTCAATTTGAAACATGGCGTCATTGGATTATCAACAACTAATGAGTCTTTTCCATCCAAGGAGGCATTTTTTGGAAAATAAGTATATCACAAAATTGAATTTGACATTAAAGACCCTCTTTAACTGTGTGATTAAGTCTACAGTGCACAATCCAATGAATTCAGTAAAACTGTTGGAATAAATCAACCACAATTATTTTGTTCATAAATGCCAACAAAGATACGACCGCTTTTGTTCCAGTTAGTTTACCTGCCAAACTTGTGTGACTTAAGACATGCAAGTGTTAACCGAAATGAATACTTATGTTCCAACTACTGGCAGATGAATTGATTAACTTGGATTAAAACAAATAATAAAATGGAACTTGCACAAATTTTAGGGCAGATTTAGTTACAGAAGATGTAATTGACCAATTTCGTTTATATGTATTAACTCTGCGCTGCACTCTCGTACAGTCATCGACTGTACCGTTGTAAACAAAGTTTGTTTACTCATTAACGGTACAGTAAAAAATTACGTTTTTTTTTTGTTTCTGAGTGTGCTTACCCCCCCCCCCCCATGAACATTTTGTTTGCATTTTTTTTCTTTTTTCTGTGGATTCAGTGAACGTTTCTGAGTCTAATGATACCCAGTTAGAAGAGTTTGTGAGCAGCCAAATTAGTTTTACATGCAATTTCACACGGTACTGCAACGGACTGTGCGATACTGTAATGGTGTAACGGAAGCATGAACGTTGGAATTTGGTAGATTTTGGGGGATTTTGGTAAAAAATATACAAAAATTTATTGTGCACTTTTTTTGATTTTTTTTTTCTTCTTCTTGGTATTTAGTGAACGTTTCTGAGTCTAATGGTACGTTTCTGAGTCTAATAGAAGAGTTTGTGAGCAGCCAAATTAGTTTTACATGCAATTTCACACCATACTGCAGCTGACTGTACGATGGGGGGATAGACGCTTTTGACTGGCATGGTGCAGCGCAGGGTTAAGAGCAATAGTCAAAAAAGAAAACAAACATTTTTAACAAACATTTTCCCTCAAGAGTATTTACTACTGTTAACTTCCTTTAAGACTACAATCTGTTTAGAATAATGCCCATCAACGAGTATGACAAAACGAGTATGACAAATAATAATCATACAAATCAACTTTAAAGTGGATACTGGCATACAGAATTAGGTTGATGTGTATAATGTACAGTTTTGTATCTTTTTTATGTGCAGACTGCTGTTCAAGATTAGACGGAAAGAGGCAGCAAGAGGTCCTACAACACCAAAGGAGGGCCCAATAACAAAGTTGTACAACTTTGTACCAAGACTTTGAAGAAATGTGGGTGGTGTAGAAGTAAAACAGTTCAGATAGCACTAAAGTTGAATGTTTTTTTTTAAACAGCACTACATGGTGTATGTAACAAAATTCCTGAGTGTTTTAGCTAGTTTTCTTGTTAAAGTGAACGCTTGATGCTTTGAGCTTGATAACAATACTGTTTTTAACTGTTTCACTCTTGAATTAACAAGCAATAAAGTAGGATAGGTTTGTCTCAGTTCATGACCCCCCCCCAAAAAAAAAAAAAAAAAAATATAATAATAATAATAATAACAATAACAACAACAACAACAACAACAACAACAACAACAACAACAACAACAACAACAACAACAACAACAACAACAACAACAACAACAACAACAATAAAAAACATGTAAAAAAAAAAACACTAACTGGGGGATTTTTTTTTACACAGATGTTCGCTGTTACCCTGTTGGGCTTAATATCTGTGTTTTTCTCCATGCACTGATGTGTTCAGCACTGCATACTCAGTACTGGGTATACAGTGCTTATAATTTACATCAGTGTATGGATAAAAACACACAATTATAACTCTTTATCACCGATGCAAAATTAACATGAACATTTTCTCTTTGAACCAGTTCAAGTATGTACTGTATTTAATGTTTTTATCAGTATTATTGCTGCAATGCTTATAATAGACAGATTGAAATTGTATAATCATTAAAGACTGAAAAAATCTTCCCTTTTAAGTAATTTTAAACAATGTGAAAAACACAATTTTATTCAAAAACATCACCTTCAGTATACATTTGCACACTGGCAGAAATTTAGACAAAATGCCTATACTTATGAAGATGGAAATACTGAGCCAGTGTTTCCATTGTGGGATCATTTGAAACTGTATGTAAGTTGCCTCAAGCCGACCTTTGGGGGTTCAAATTTTTGGCAAACTTTGATTGATTTTCGATAAAGGGGCACTTCAGACCAAAACATTTCGCAGGATGCTTACTACCATGATCATCTTTGTAACAGTAGTCTTTAGGTTGAAAATGTTACACCATTTGTTTTATCAAGGTCATTACCAGTGTATGAACCTACCCCTAATTAATAGTTTCTCTTGAAACAATTTCCATTATGAATTGAACACAAACGTAGTACGAATCGTGTTGTTGTTATTGATGCAATATTTATGGACAATAGAGACTGGTTGAAGTTGGTAATGTGTAATAGTTAAAACATGCAGAGTTGTTCACTTATTTAAAGAGGAAGGGAAATGAGCAATTCATTTTTGTGATGTACTCCTTCTTTTCCAATAGATAGAGTCCTTATGTGATCAGTGGGGAAAAATATCTATAACCTCACTTTAAAATGATGTAAATGGCCCTTGTATTCGATAACTTTCCGGGGCAATGGTTTTCGAATACAATGGCAATTTACACCATTTTACAAGAGTAGAGACTTGTAATTTCCCCCCAATCACACGGGGACTCTACCAAAATTGAATTGGTCATTTCCCTTCCTTTAAGTCATTTTAAACAATAAATTATAATGTAAAAAAAAACATGCTGCTATCAATTTTTTTTAAAGTATTATTCTTTGTGTACATTATGACGACAGTTGCATTATTTTGAGTGAATTTCAATTAAAGTTGAAAAAACTGTTAAGAGTCAGTTCAGGTAAATAGTTGACATACTTGCTCACGGTCAAAAAATGAATTTTTTTTATACTTTGTGGGTGGAAGGGCCTTGGGGTGCAGGTAAACAAAATTGCATTTTCAATTCTATATATAGCCCGTTGCCATGGTTACGGCTCATTTTATTTTTTGGCCATTTTAGGCCGATTTTGGGGTCTGAAAAACTGGTTTTTAGCTCATATTTACAACTCCACCCAACCAAAATGCAACATTATTTCAAAAAACCTTTTATATCACTACAAAGTATCATCCTTGGCCTTCCTTGAGAAAAAAATGTATTGCTTTAAATAACACCCTTGTGCTATTTTTGCATTATGCATTACAGTATGTTTTTAGAACTTGCAAAATCAACATTTTTACCCTATTTTTGGACCCCAAAATGTCAACTTGCCAGGGGTCTCAGAAAATTTCCCTTTCGGCTGTGATTAGGGCCAACAGTGGTCTTTCAATATCTGGTGTCAAAAACTTGGGCAATTGTATCCTGTTGTGACAGTACTGCCTCAAAACTAGACTTCTTTCCCCAAAACATGAAAAATGCCTTTTTAAGGGTCTTTTCACATAATATAGAAATACGTGTCCACGGTAAAAAAAAAAAAGAATATTTTTCATTTTTGTGTGGATGGTAGGATGGTAGGGACTTGGGGTCCAAATAAACAACATTTACATTTCAAATCATAATATAACACGTTGCCATGGTAACAGTTCATGTGTGTTTAGGCCACTTTAGGCTGATCTTGGGGTATGAAAAACTGTTTATTGCTATAAACAAATATTGCTATAAATTTCACCCTTGTGCTATTTTTAGAACGTGCATTAGAGTATGTTTTTAGAACTTGCATACAGGGCCTACTCTCCTTGGTCCCTGCCTGCTACCAAATGTAAAACTTTTCTTAGAGATAGAGATCATAAACAATGTAGTTTCTGTGCTTGCGGCAGATGGTTTGGAGCATCCAATCATGTCCAACACAAACGTGGGAAATTAAAAAGCCCGCTTAAAAGTGTTGGAAAAGTTTGCCAAGATCTTATTAAAAACAATGATACTAACGATTTGCAAGATGAGCGTAAGAGATTATTTAAAAGAAACACGTTGCCTGGGATCGGTTAAGTTGGTCTTTGAAATGCGTTTGTAACGGTTTGTTTTAAAATGCATGGTTAGAAAGATGTTTTTGAGTGATACTTGTGTGGATCATTATATTCTACTTTTAAAATATCTTTCTAATCATATGCATTTTTTAATAAACGTTTACAAACGCTTTTCAAATACCAACTCGACCGATCCAAGGCAACGTGTTCCTTTAATGAAACAACATTGAAAGAAGTTGTAAAAACTTGCACATGCTGAACATAAATAAGTAAGATGCATTTGCAGTGACAAAAGTCTATTCAAGCTAGTTTGATATTTTTTCCATTCACTATCTTACTAATTCATAATTATTATATATGTCTCTGAGAACGATCAACAAAAAACATTGAATTGTTTATCACGTTAAATAAACCAACTCTTTCATTGTTTGCAACAGTACAATTGAAAGGAACCCCACCATAGATGGGGGAACTGCTTACAGAAGGCCAAAGCAGGTGAATGGCCATTTAGCCCTTTAGTCCCTGCACCGCCCGAGTTTGCTGAAATCCAATTTCTCAAGAGTCTTGCAGTAAATTACTGGAATCATAGTTCAAATTTTAAAAGATAGCCATGGCTTAATGTGTATGCACAATTGTTTACCCTTTCGGTAATATTTGTATAAAAGTTCTCATGGGAACAATAAATGCCTCTCGTTAAACGGCTACGGTAATTTTTATGGCGAATATTTTTGTGCACGGATAAAATGAACACAATAGCTTTTCAAGGCTTTTTTCTGGCTCAATGCTCATACTGATTAAATGCGAAGGCGTTAATTTTTGACAATATCATAAATGATGGCCAGTTTCCTGTTTACTAATGAGCGTTTTATTTTTCGTAAGAGCTAAATTATTTCATCATCATTAGCTTCGACAAGTCAACTGTGAAGGGAGAATTAATAACGATCTATAACAACTAGATATATTAACAAATGCGTAGACCTACTAATGACTATCGAGTTTTCTTTTGATGTTCCTTTTTTTCTACAAACACAAGCTAGCGAGGTTTCCTCGTACCGCATACAGTGTATCGCTATAATGCGGCTGGGCGGTACAGCGGCTAAATGGTTAGATACTTTGGATACAGAACTTGCTCACTTTTAGAGCCTCTTTGTTCTGATTGGGATGAAAATGTTTAGTTTGGTAGCGGGCAGGGGACCAAGAAGACTGTTATAAGGCCATGTAAAGACAAGAACAGTAAAGCTTGCTCATCGCACTACTTCTCTTCTTGCAATGTGAATCATACCTGTACAACTAGGTAAAGTAGTTATGACAAAACAAGAACTCAGTGGCTTAAAGAGCATGGAAACAGTGCCATATTCTTTTAACAAGCATGCTCGTTTTTGTTTTTTATCAATTCAAACTAAGGGATAACTTCAAAATGCATTTTTATTGTTTTTGGAAAAATTACCATTTTTGAGGCAGAAGTGTCACAACAGGATACAATAAACCAAAGTGTTTCGCCCCAGTAGACATGCAAACCATAATGATTGATAGCCCAATCAAAACAAAAAGGGAAATATTCCGAGAACCAATAAAACATTAAAGACAGTACAAACTTTCTTGATGTGCAAGGGGAATTAAAAAATGTGACTTTCAAAAAAAAGGCGCTGTTCACAAAACTGTTATTTTATTTTATGCAATGTCAAGAAATATGATTGGGCCAGGGTCGGGGTGGGGCAAATTATAAGATTTAGGTCATCAACAAGTCCTGATCAATGTTTGGTAATGCACTAAACCTACAAAGTGCTTATAAAAAGCTGCCAGATTGATGGAATTATAGCTAACTTCTTCATGTTATAAATTCAAAATGAAGCAAATATTTCAAAATGCATTTCTCTATGTTTTCGGGGAAAAGGGTCTATTTTTGAGACAGTTCTGTTACATCAGGATACAATTGCCCGAGTTTTTCTTACCGGAAATAAAAAGACAAATTATGGCCCTGATCAAAACCGAAAGGAAAATATTCTGAGACCCCTGAAAAAAATGAAATTTTTAGGGCAAAAAATATGGTAAAAATGTTGATTTTGCAAGCTCTAAAAACATACTGTAATGCACGTTCTTTTAATAGCACAAGGGTGAAATTTATAGCAATATTTTTTTGTCTCAAGTAAAGCCAAGGATGATACTTTGTAGTGATGTAAAAGGTTTTGTGAAATAATTTTGTTTTTTGGTGGGATGGAGTTGTAATTATTAACTTAAAAAAAACAGTTTTTCACTCCCCAATATCGGCCCAAAGTGGCCCAAACACAAATGAACTGTTACCATGGCAACGTGTTATATTATGATTTGAAATGTTAATGTTGTTTATTTGCACCCCAAGTCCCTACCATCCACAAAGTATAAAAAAAATATTCCTTTTCTTTTACCATGGACACGTATGTCGATATTATGTAAAAAGACCCTTAAAAAGGCATTTTTCATGTTTTGGGGAAAAAAGTCTAGTTTTGAGGCAGTACTGGCCCAACAGGATACAATTGCCCAAGTTTTTGACACCAGATATGGAAAGACCACTGTTGGCCCTAATCACAGACGAAAGGAAAATTTTCTGAGACCCCTGGCAAGTTGACATTTTGGGGTCCAAAAATAGGGTAAAAATGTCGATTTTGCCAGTTCTAAAAACATACTGTAATGCATGATGCAAAAATAGCACAAGGGTGATATTTAAAGCAATAATTTTTTTCTAAAGGAAGGCCAAGGATGCTACTTTGTAGTGATATAAAAGGTTTTTTGAATTAATATTGCATTTTGGTGGGGTGGAGTTGTAAATATGAGCTAAAAACCAGTTTTTCAGACCCCAAAATCGACCTAAAATGGCAAAAAAATAAAATGAGCCGTAATCATGGCAACGGGCTGTATATAGAATTGAAAATGCATTTTTGTTTACTTGCACCCCAAGGCCCTTCCACCCACAAAGTATAAAACAAATTCATTTTTTGACCGTGAGCAACTATGTCAACTATTTACCTGAACTGACTCTTAATGTTTTGTGAAACTGAGATAAAACGTGTGTGATATGTCTTTTATTTTCTTGTTGTTTGAATTATATTAATGAGAGGGTGGTCAAGTTAGCAAAACAAAGCATTGTGTATACACAGAAGATTGGTCATCCTATGTGACATAACAGAGATTCAACGTAAACGTGCAGAAAGCAGTGTATGTTCTGTCACAGAGAGTTGTTCGTGTACAAAACACTATGTTGATGAACAAAATCTTTCAAATAAATCTACTGTTGTGCCACAGAGCTTCTACATTTTAGCCAACATCAATTACAGTGGATTGTGCTGTAAAGGTACAGTACACACCACAGGAGATTCTGATGTTGATGCACAGTGGAAAATCACAGTTGAATCTTCTGTAGACAAAAGTAGCCTCCGTAATGCCAATTGACAAAACAAACTACTGTAAATTAACAACATTTTTTTTTAACAGTGTAGGAGCTAATTTTCCCTTTAAATGGTTCCTGAAGTCAAATCTATCGAGAAAAAAAGGTAGCACAAAAATGGTCACGGAATCCAAAGATATGACCCTACTATACAGTTACTAAGAAGCAGGTAAATTACCATGATTAGTCAGTTTAAATTAAGTAAAAAAATAATTATTTTGGTAAATAACCCTTGATGTTTTGATCGGTTGCACACAGTATGAATTATGATTTTACATTAATTAATTAAAGTGTTTAAAATAAAGTGTTTAACTCAGAGACTGTAAATTAAATCCAGTTCCACACTAACACGGAGCAGCGCAAGATGTGTTCACACTACACATTTTTATAACTCGGAGATGTTTTTTCAGACATCGTGATGAAAAATAGACCATCGAAAAATCGTAAGTGCCGAGAGAGCAGCGGGAGCGGGGCCGTGTATGTTGACTTTGATGATGGAGTTGCACGTATACAAATTGATCTCCTCATTTGCCGTCGCCGCCGAAATTCTTTAAGTTTTACGGTTAAGTTGACATCATCTATATTCCTTATGACAGTTAAATCTACTCTCATAACAAAGAAAGAGAATAACGAAGAAAGGATCGGCCACTTTTAGTTCCCATTTTTGGACATAATCAAAACGCAATTGAATTGAGTTATATGCATGGCTGGAAAGAACACACCACCAACATTTATTTGGTATAATGTTGTCTAAGCTTTGGGGTGTATCGCGTTGCTGAGTTACTCCCGTTTGAATTTAGCCACTATATCAATTTTTGTTAAAAACGACTAAAGTATGATCACAAAATGGTTGTATTCATGCTTTATTGCCTAAAAATAAATGTTCTAAAGTGTTTAAACTTGTCTATATTTTCCACATTAAAACGCCCTTTACACAATAATGCATTTGGGCGACATCTGACTTATTTTCACAGAGTGGGTCACAAATATGTGGAATGGTCCAGTCTAAGGCATCAATGAGATTATAAACTCATTATGGCCTTTGCAAGTTAAAAAAAAAACAGAAATAATAGTACGTCAAATGTGAATCCTTTTGGACGTGACACTTGGCTCATTGCACTGGCTGAAAAGCAGTGGACACTATTGGTAATTACTCAAAATAAGTATTAGCATAAAACCTTACTTGGTAACGAGTAATGGGGAGAGGTTGATAGTATAGAACATTGTGAGAAACAGCTCCCTCTGAAGTAATGTAGTTTTCGAGAAAGAGGTCAGTTTCATCGAACTTGATTTCAAGACCTCAGATTTAAAGCTTGAGGTCTCAAAGTCAAGCATCTGAAAGCGCAAAACTTCGTGTGACAAGGGTGTTTTTTCTTTCATTATTATTTCGCAACTTCGACGACCGATTGAGCTCAAATTTTCACAGGTTTGTTTTTTTATGTAATGTTGAGATACACCAAGTGCAAAGACTGGTCTTTGACAAGTACCAATAGTGTCCAATGTCTTTAAGACAGGTTATACTTCCGTCACTATGTATAAATAACATGTTTTACATGTCCCTTCAGACCAAAAGGCCTGGAACCACAGAGTGATGCAAATATGGAAGCACAATGTCAAATCACAAACGCAAATCAAAAAGTGGCCATAGTGGGCATCGGATGTCGCTATGGCAATGGAGTCGACAGCGTCAAACATTTCTGGAGGATGTTGGTGGAAGGCCTGGATTGCACAACACCGACACCACCTGAACGTTTCGAAACCAGCTACTTCCTGAGTCCGGGAGAGAAAACAGCAGGAAAAATGTACATTCAAAATGGTGGATATATCTCGCAGGATCCATACATGTTTGACAGACAGTTCTTTAAGATGCCACCAGGTAAGTTTAGAAATATACATTTTGCCAAATTCAGTTTCACCAAAACAACTACGGTACTTTTAAAAGCCATTATGTTAATTAGATCATTACGTTGTTGCTTATTATTTGATGCATTAGATGAAGCAGCCCATCTCGACCCTCAGGTCAGATTGCTTCTTGAAGTCACGTGGGAGGCTTTGGAGAATGCTGGGATACCCGCTTCAGCCTTACGAGGATCTCAGACCGGTGTGTACATGGGCGTCACTGCACAGGAGTACACCTCATTAACAAGTACACCGTACCACAACATGAACCAGTACAGCAACTCAGGCACTAACTCATGCATGGTGTCCAACCGTATCTCCTATGAGTTCGATCTGCGTGGACCAAGTTTCTCAGTGGACACTGCTTGTTCGTCCTCTCTCTACTCGATCTACTTAGCATGCGATGCGTTGAAGCAAAAGTCGATTCCTATTGCATTAGCTGGTGGGGTCAATTTGATACTGATGCCTACGGCTACAATTGGCTTTTGTCAGGCGGGAATGCTCTCAGGGGATGGGAAATGCAAAAGTTTTGATCAATCAGCTGACGGTTATTCTCGAAGCGAAGGGGCTGGTGTCGTTGTCCTGAAACTCTTGAGTGACGCCTTGAGGGACGGAGATCGTGTTTACGCAGTCATACGAGGAGGTACACTCAGTAACGATGGACGTACTCCGGGAATTGCGAACCCCAGCTACGAAGCACAAGTTCACCTGGTAAAGAGTGCTTGCCGCAACGCCAGAGTGCACCCCTCAGAGATAGTGTATGCAGAGGCCCACGGTACTGGAACAAGAGTTGGTGATAAGACAGAGGCTGGTGCGTTGGGTGAGGTCATGGGACGCCATCGTGGTCCTCAACATCCTCCACTCTACATCGGTTCTGTTAAATCCAATCTGGGTCATACAGAGGGTGCAGCAGGAGTGGCTGGAATAATCAAAGTAGCACTGAGTCTACATCAGAGACAGATCCCGCGTGTTGTCCATTTTCAAACCCCAAACGAAAACTTGGACCTCGAAACTCTTCAGATTCACATTCCAAAGACGTTGACCTGTTGGCCGAAAGAAGGGAAACGAACCCTTGCCTGCTGCAGCTCCTTTGGTTTCGGTGGAGCAAACGCAAACATTGTTCTGGAGAGGTCACAATCTGCACCAAATGACTTCAAGAGCTTGACAGATCACGATGACATGATGAGCTGTCTTCTTCTATCTGCAGCTAACCAAGAAGCTGTTCACCAGAAAATACGAGACTGGACTAAGTACTTGTTGGAAGACACAGATATCAACGAAAACGAGAACGTTTTCAAAGCTGCACTTTACACAGCAGCTGTTCGATCCCATCACCACACCAACCGTATCGGATTCATTGTTCGATCGAGGGAGGATGCTCTTGAACAACTACAGCACAAACTGGACAACGTTCCTCAAGACAAAGCTCGATATGTGGAAGGCATAGCTTCAACAACTTCAGACACCAAGCAGCAGATTGTCTTCGTGTTCTCTGGTATGGGAACACAGTGGTGGGGCGTGGCCAGGGAACTCATGCACACGCAGCCTGTCTTCGCATCAAAGATTCAGGTAACTTTGAGAAAACGTTATTGAAACCGTTTTTGGAACTGATAATGCTTTTCTCCAAATAAACAATTCGATCTTTGCATTTGTTTTCATTGTAGAGTATCGATGACATACTTCGAAAGTGTGGAACTAAGTGGTCGTTGGTTGCCATGCTCACAACGGAAACGAGCAAAGAACAGATTAACAAAACAGGTGGATATATATTTCGTTTATTTTATCGCCAATTTGACTCCATGCTGAACAATTTCGTCTGATTGTTCTTGTTTCGATCTCTGAAATGGAAAACAATTACAACAATCTATACTTCTTGCAGAGTGTTGCATTCGGTTTTCTCCGACAAGAATCATGAATTGCAGAAATCTTCGTTGATTCAATAATTCACTGTAATAACCCTGCATGCTTTATATAAAAGAGTTTTTACGATGTTTTACCCAAACAGAAATCAGCCAGCCATGTCTTTGCGCAGTAGCCATCGGACTTGTGGATCTTTGGAGGCAGCGTGGTCTGGTACCCAACGTAGTGGTTGGACACAGTGTTGGAGAGGTTGCAGCTGCCTATGCAGCAGGATTACTCAGCTTGGAGCAGGCAGTAAAGCTCATCTACCGTAGAGGGAGGGAACTACAGAAGACCAGCGGTTCAGGCAAGATGGTAGCCGTCTTGCACCGTGTTGAAGACACCCTACAGCTAGCTAAGAACAACAAGTATGGAAAGCTGCTGGATGTAGCAGCTGTTAATAGCCCAACTCAGGTTGTATTTTCTGGCGACGGCTCGTCTGTCGAGGGTTTTGTTAATGATCTTCAGTCTGATAATGTAAAATGTGTTGTACTTAAAGTCAATAATGCATTCCACAGCAGACAGCAAGATGTGGTCAAGAAGCCATTCATCCATAAAGTTGGTAAATTGCTCATCACTAAAAAGGTAGTGGGTGAGAGTAAAACATTGCCCATGATGTCGACCGTTACTGGTCGCTACCTAACGGTCGAAGAAGCCAACTCACCAGAGTACTGGTTTCAAAATGTACGTCAACAAGTCTCGTTCATGGAAGCCACTCAGAAACTCGCAAGAGATGGCTACCGTGTTTTCGTCGAAGTCGGTCCCCACCCATCGCTGCTTCCTGCTCTTCGAGAGACATTCACAGAGATGCAGAATGCAGATGGCAAGTTTATCTCTACCGGGTCATTAGTGAGACCACGAGATACCAGTAAGATAGCGGCAGATTCAGAGAACCTTCTAATGTCTCAGATGAAGCTTCATGTTAACGGTATAAAGGTTGACTTTCGACATTTGTTCAAACCACCCTATCGCCGCGTTATATCGATTCCACACTACCCCTGGCAACGAGAGAAATGCTCAGGTATGACGCAAGAGGCAATAAAGAGCTATTTGTTTCCGATAGAAGCAGGTGAACATGTTCTACTTGGTGAGCAAAGCAAGACATTCTACTTGAAGGACTCCCTGGTGAAGATATGGCGGGCTAACCTGAATGCGTCTAGAGTTCCTTGGGTGAAAGACCATGTACTGCAAGGTGCAGTAGTTGTCCCAGCAGCTGCCTACACAGAGACGGCCCTTGCAGCAGCTAGATCGTTGTTTAACAACTGTTATCCAATGGTACTCTCTGGTTTGTCGTTTGACCGTTTCATGTTTGCACCTGATTGCGAAGGCTGTTTGGAGACAACTGTAGAGGAGAAGACATCAGATGAGTATTTGTTCACACTCAGAAGTCACGAAGAATCAACCAAGAAGTGGACACAGCATTGCCATCTCACCATTACTCGGCATGTAGATGATAATAGTGCACAACTAGCCTCTGCAGATAGCATAGATGTTGATAGTCTCTCCAAAAAGTGTATTCATACTCTTCCACTTCAAGATTTCTATAGTTTGGCTCTGAAGTGTGGCTTTCAGCTTGGACCGACATTCAGAGGAATGGTAGCCTTTTCCCATTCAGAGGATTGCCAAGAGGCTTTAGTAATTGCTGAAGCTCCTTCCAGTGTGCAAAGAGAGTTTCATCGTTACGTATACCATCCAGCCTTTATGGACAGCATTTTACAGTCTTTCGCTGTTCTTCTCTTGAAAATAGCTCAATTGAAACAAGATTTGTCCGGCGAAACATGGCAATCCATATACCGCGTTCCCAAAAGTATAACTCGGTTCGTTCTCCATTCAGAAACGCCACCACGTGTCATCATCCACATGAGTGTGAATCACACTAACCAACAGTCTTTTTGTGACATTGATGTGGCAGACAGCGAAACGAGGAAGGTCTTTTGCTCAGTGAAGGAGCTTGTGTTTGAAACAATTCAAGCCAAAAAGACACAGCATCAGGTGTGGAGTACATCCTGTAAAAACCTCAGGTTTCTAAAATGCACTTCAACGGAATCAACGGCTGCTCTCAACAAGAAGATAGTCATATTTTCTGACGGCACGAATACAAGTTTATCCTTGATACGCCTGTTGGAAGAAGACGGCATCGATCTTACCGTCATTGCAGGTAAAACGGAAATAACAAAGAAGGTACTGGAAGCCCTCTCTAAATATCAAGACTCTGACACAATCTTCATTCTTATGAGAACCTCATCAGAAGCTCTTGGCATCGACTTGAATACAAAGTATGTAATGACGCAGAACCAATTTGAGAAGTTGCAAGAGGTTCCGTTGACTTGGTGTGATGTTTTTAATGGCATCAGGCAGACGAATGAAAGAATGCAATTGCAATTACTGCTGGTGACAAGGGGAGCATACTACAATGAAGGAGATGATGTTTATCCTATTGCTTCAGTTACTACAGCTCTTTTGGTGACCTTGGCACACGAGGAACCCTCTCTATGTGGAAGTGTAATCGACTTACCGATCACAGGAGATAGTGAAGACTGTGCTAATATTTTAAGGGAAATAATCCAGCGTGCTGATTCTCTTCTTTGTGACGAAAACTTCCTAGTTGTTCGAAGTATTACATCTCGAGAGACAGAAACAGGAAGTGCAAGGGAAACGTCATGTCAAATTCTAACCCCCCGGATTCATATGGAAAACATCTCAGATAGTCCAAGCATTGTCTCGACACCTGACTGGTCCTTAGAGGCCAAAACATTCTCTGGTAACAACCACATCTTCGTCAAAAATTCTCCATCGAAGGCTAATAAAATTTACGAAGAATCACTCACCGTTAAAGTTGAAGCCTTTACTGTTTACTCTTCTCAAGAGTCGGACGTCACAAGTGGTTCTCCGTCGTTTGTGTGCGTATATGCAGGAAAAGCGGTGAACACGTCAGATATTGCCCAAAATGGTACCATCTTCGTAAGGCTGACCACTTGTCAAAAGATTTCGTCAAAAATTACATCAAAGTTCTCTGATGTGACAGAAGTTCCAAGTTTCCTGACCAGCAGTGAAGCTGTCAGTGTTGTTAAAGATTTTCTACCGTATGCTCTCTTGTTCAATCAGCTTATACCAGTGTCTTCTAGCTTGCGAATGGGTTTCAAGATAGATGTAATTGACGGTAGTTTTTTAGCTGCAGAGCGTTTAGCACGTGCATTAGGAGGTGACACGGTTATTCTAAGTGATGACCATGACACAAAACACTCAAGTGCCATAGCGAGAGTCTCCAACAGCGTAAACGAGTCGTCGATCGATGTACTGTTTCTGTGTACTAGTTCATCAAGACTGGAAAGATCCCTGAAGTCGTTGTTACCGAAGCTCAAACGAAACGCCACTGTTGTGATAATAGAAGGCACTCATCAGAGAAACCATACACATCTTCCAACTCTCCCTCCACAAATGAAAATGATGATGTTTGATCCCAAGGTCCAGGCGGTAGTTGAGGGTTTATCAGCTGATGAGATGTCACATGCTTTGTCTGATCTCTGGAAGATGTTTGATCCAACCACCGTGGGTCATTTGTCATGTAATCTTGAAAACGTCAAAGACTTTTCGTCTCTTGCTGCATCAAACACACCCATTCCAGAGGAAGAAATATTTGAAGTAAGAGAAAAAGAAGTTCTTCTTCCACTGTCTCTTGAGCAAGATGGTTTCATTGCTGATGAAGGATCTGCATACTTCATTACTGGAGGTACCAGTGGGTTTGGTCTCAAGTTGTTGGAGTGGTTGGTGGCCAGAGGAGCTCGATATATCTACATTGGTTCCAGGCGACCAATGAATGATGAGATCCAGGAAAGTATTCAGCAAGCTGCTTCAGCAGGTGCTAATGTTCAGCACATCCAAATGGATATTTCCAACGCCACCGATGTCGAGAGGGAATTAAAGAAAATGCAAAAAGGGTCTGATACCTGGCCAACCTTAAAATGCATATTTCACTGTGCTGCTGCATTTAGTGACAGTTTTCTTTTTAATCTCACCACTGAATCGTGGAACAGTGTGATGGCGCCAAAAGCCTATGGAGCTTTGCTTTTACACCAGGTGACTGAAAAGTTAGGCATAAAGCTTGATAGATTTCTAATGATCTCCTCGATTGTATCTCTCGTCGGAAATGCCGGTCAAGCGAGCTACTGCACTGCCAATGCCTTCCTGAACGCCTTGTCACAATATCGGCACACACGAGGTTTACCAGCAACTGCACTGCAAGCAGGAGTCATCAGCAATGTTGGCTTTGCAGTCCGTAATGATCTACTCCGTATGTGGCAAACGAACGGTGTCGACAGCATGACTCCGAATGATGTTCTAGGTGCCATTGGTTGTGCGTTAAAAGCCCACGTACCACAACTCGGTATTTCCGGCTACTTCAACCGCGCTTTGTACGCCAAGAGACATCGTGGTCTCATGCTGAAGCACTTCAAGGAAACACAAGGAACAGTGTCTATGATGAAAGATATCTTTCATGATCGAGATGTTTATCTGACAGTGGCCGAAAGCACACTACGACAAGCTGTTCTGAAGCTCCCGGTTCCTAAAGCTCGCGAGAAGGTTACGAATAAGTTGGCCGAGCTCTTGAGCCAACATCTTGGGCTAACAGATACTGTACCATATGACGCGTCGCCCATCTCTTTAGGTCTGGACTCACTTCAGGCTTCAGAGTTCAGCCAACTGGTCAACCAACAGTTTGAGGTCAACGTGGGAGTGGTCGACTTCCTGAATGATAAGAACACAATCGAAAAACTTGCTAAGAACATAACACAATGTATTTTCACACAGGCCGCAGATGGAATTGATGAAAGTGTGAAAAGTGACGTCAGAGAACCAGCATCTACCCCGAGGATTGTAGTCGTTGAGGGCAAAGCACCCTCATCTGTTGCAGTAAAGCTTGTCTGTTTCCCGTCAAATGGTGCAGGACCATCGCTGTACGCTTCCTGGGTTGGACACTTGATTCGATATGGCATTCAGGTATTAATGATTCAGCTACCAGGTTGGGAAGGTCGAGAAGACGAGCAACCTTTAAACAACCTGAGTGAGATCACACGACTGATACGTGACAACTTAGTGACTAAACTACGTGGTACGCCTTTTGTATTTTTCGGTCATAGTATGGGTAGCTTGATCGCCTTCGAAGTTGCACATCTTCTTGTGGCCGAAGACAGATTGAGCCCCAAACATTTGTTCATCAGTTCATGGTACGCACCAACAGTGCCATACCCTCACCCAGAAGAGCTGCAAATATCTCCCGGAACATTTGAAAGAATCAAGAAGACGTTGCAGTCGAGTCCACTAATTGTTCTGAAAGTGCTGAAGGAAGAGAATGTGAAATTTAGTTTTCTGGACAGCACTACTCTCTCCAACCTACCTCTTATGCGTAGGTTGATACCCTGCATAGAAGCTGCAGTTGGCATGTGTAAGGCATACCCAACCAAGCTGCGGAAACCATTGGAGTGCAGCATTACAGTTTTTGGCGGGAAAGAGGACACGTTTGTATCTCCAGGATTGCTTGATGGTTGGGAAATGCTGAGAACGAGAGATTTTCGATTCAAGAAGGTTGTGCTTCAAGGTAACCACATGTACATTCTGACCAGATCTGTAGAGGTCTTAAAGGAGATCTGTATCGTATGTACATCTATCGCGAAGAGATGAGGGGCCGATTTCACAAAGAGTTAGGACTAGTCCTAACTTAGAACTAGTCCTATGAGTTATACAAATTGCATGGATAGTCCTTAGTTTAGGACGAGTAATGGTCGACGCGGCGTTAATACACGTAAATCTAACTTACCCAACATGGTGAGCGTTGCATCAGTCGCCGCGTGTGACGCGCGTGCAAATGTAAAAATGCCCGGATGGAGCAATATTGAAGCAATGTTGCTCCATCCGGGAATTTTTACTGACACAATATTGCTGTCATCCGGGTACTTTTTACAAAAGCGTTCAATACGCTAAAATATTTTTTTCTCTGGAAGCCTGATATAAATAATAATATACAAATATAACATGGTTTGAGGGTGCCTAGTCGATATAAGCTCCCTGAGGTATTGGAAGTTGACAAACTAGTTCCCGAGGCGAAGCCGAGGAAAACTAGTTTGTCACCTTAAACGCGCACTTTCATTGCCTAACGCACAGCATAGAGTTATATATAAAAACGCACAGTGAAATTGCCCACAGTATGGCGCATTCAAGATTTTCAATACCATTGAAATAGAAAAAAAAACATAATGAAATTGAATTTGAAAATGTGGAATCAGGTGAGCTAAAATAGTGTTGCTTTGATTTTTCGGGGGATACAAGAATATATTGCACTCGCTATGACAATATTGCACTCGTCTTCGACTCGTGCAATATTGTAATAGCTCGTGCAATATATTTTTGTATCCCCCTCAAAGCCATCCAATATCATATAAATATCTATGAGGGTGGCCGAGCTCATCGTTCTCCGGGTTCTATTCTCCGTGTTTCTGATCAGCAGAGTGTGGGTTCGAATCCCCAGCCGTGACACTTGTGTCCTTAAGCAAGACACTTAACCATTGCTTCGTCCTTCGGATGGGACGTAAAGCCGTTGGTCCCATGTGTTGTGTAACTCATGTAAAAGAACCCAGTGCACTTATCGAAAAGAGAAGGGGTCGCATTGTGTTCCTGACTGTGGCTGCTGTGTACGCCGTAGTACCTTGTAAACCCTTAGAAGTTGCTAAATAATTGGGTCTCAGAATCCATCACTGCAATAACATATCTATCTTTCTGAAAGTTTGTATATACTCAGCGCCTTGAGTACCTCGTTTGGTAGATACGTGCGCTATATAAGACGTCGATATTATTATTATTATTATTATTATATAGGTTTTCTCGGCCAATTTCGGAAAAAGAGCAGCCAATTTAACCGTCAAGCTATTCTATTTCGCGCGAAATCGAATGCTACTGAAAAGGGTCATTCGATTTCGTTTTATGATTAGTCAAATGTAATGTTGCGTCATTAGATTTAACAAAATAATCGTTCAATTTAACAATTCATCAAAGCAGCATTCAAATTCGCAGTCGCTTCTTGAGGCGTGTGTGTCTCGAAAAAGAATGACGATACACTAAATTGAACATAGTGCTACAGGCCGAATGGCCGATTTCTGAATTTGAAACGCAGTAACAACTAGAGAGGCAAAACAGCTTTAATTCGAACGCATAAAAATGAAAGTGGCTGCTTATTTGCCGAATTTGACCGAGAAAACCTATATTATTATTTCTATGGGTTTGCCTAATTGAAGCACAGACGATGCGTTCATAATCACTCAGACATCGACTCTTGCAACCATCAATTCTTCAAAAAGTTCTGTTGAATAGATTGACACAATGTGTGAAAACCAGTAAAATCAAAAATTCTTTGCAATAATGAAGTTGATAAAAGGTCGTGAAAATTTGGTTTTCTTTGTGTTTGCAATATTCTATTTTTGAAGCTTAAATTAACACACCCATTAGCCTAACTCAAGGACATTTTGTAAAAATGAAAAATGCTTTTGTCACCTTTATGTACAGTTTTAGTTGTTTAAAGTTATCTGTAGTTGTTGGGGTACTGTAGTTGTTGGCGCAATTTTTACTCCAATTTGCTTCTTTCTTAACGAGTAAGTATTTTTAAACCATATTAAAGTTAAGTATAATAAAGCGTAAGGTAACTTTAAATCAGAATTTCTTAAATATTTGGTTTCTTGTGGAAAACTAAACTTCATTATTTGTTTTCAATTGATGGCAGTTCAGCCGTTTGGAATGTTTGCTAATTACCCCACAAAGTAACACCCCGAAAATGGTGGGTTTTTTTCCCAAACTGACTTGCTGCCAGTTTTTATGAGGCATCACTGCACTTCTTAATCCAATAGGACCAACTTAAACAGCCTTAACTTATTATACAGTTTTCTTAAAATAATGTTTAGCACAGACCTCCAAATTTGTGGTCGCTCTTCACAATTATGAAACTTATTAACTGCATAACCCAGACATTTTTATAATCAGTTTGCGCACAAATTTCACAAACACATGACTTTGTGGATTTCACATGGAATGAGGGTAACGCAACCAATCATGTATTAACCATAATCTTATAATAGTTTGACAATAATAGACCGATCCATTACGCCCCGCCTCCTTACCAGTTGACCAATCACAGCCGCGAAACCCGACCACCAATAGTGCAAAGATCACCAAACGGTTCAAATGGTGATCAGGTTTCGCGGTTGTGATTGGTCGATGATAATTGGGCCTGGCTTAATGGATCGGTGTATTAACTATGAAGTGCTTGAAAAAACATATCTGGGAATATAACGGGGAAATCCCGATTTGATCTCAAGATCATCCAAAAGGTTACATAAAAAGTGTTTTTTGTAAATATGACCATCATGAGTGGTGTGATCTGTGGGAATGTACATAGAAACTGCATTTAGTTGTTTTTTATTTTGTTGCAGTTTCTATGTACATTCTCACACCAGTCATGATGGTCATATTTACCAAAAGCACTTGATTTTTTTATGTAAGCTTTTGGGGAATCTTGAGTGGCAAATCGGAATTTCCCCGTTATATTCCCAGATATGTTTTTCAAGCATTTTAGTTGCAGTTTCTATGTACATTCTCATAGATCACATCACTCTTGTTAATTCAATATCTGAGAGGGTCTATTGGTGTCTCATTGTGGAAACACACTGCTGGTTTTCAAGACAAAGAATGGTTCCCCAATTGTTTTCATTAAATACTTGATATCTAGAGAACATAGCTTGAGAATTGTTCTCTCCATCACCAGGGCCCAATTTCATAGAGCTACTTAAGCAGAAAGTTGCATAACAATATTAATTGTCTGCTAAGCAGAAAAGACCAGGGTACCAGTCACAAATTGTACATTTGATATGGTGGTTTAGCTGATAACCTTATTCATAAGGTAATGGTGAAAGACTTCCCCTGAAATCTTATTCCATGAAAAGCTTTACTTTTTGAGAAAACATTAAAACAATTATCAATTCTCGATAACGAGAATAACGGATTTATTTTAAAGCCATGTCATGACACGGCGAAAAGTGCGGAAACAAGGGTGGGTTTTCCGTTATCTTCTCCCGACTCCGAAGATGACCGATGGAGGCCTACATTTTCACAGGTTGTTATTTTATAGATATAAGTTGTGATACACGAAGTGTGGGCCTTTGGACAATACCGATAAGTTGTGCGATTGCTTTAAGACATAATGCATAAAGCGTTTATATAGAGCTAAGTTAAATTAATAAATTACAAACACATTATGTGTATTTTTTTTTTAAATGCTGTAAATATTTGCGCAAAAGTATATTTTGATGGATTAAATGTTTAAGGCAGTGGACACTATTGGTAATTACTCAAAATAATTATTGGCATAAAACCTTTCTTGGTGAGGAGTAATGGAGAGAGGTTGATGGTATAAAACATTGTGAGAAACGGCTCCCTCTGAAGTTCCATAGTTTTTGAGAAAGAAGTTATTTTCCACGAATTTGATTTCGAGACCTCAGATTTAGAACTTGAGGTCTCGAAATCAACCATCTAAACGCACACAACTTCGTGTGACAAGGGTTATTTTTCTTTCTATATTATCTCGCAACTTCGATGACCGATTGAGCTCAAATTTTCACAGGTTTGTCATTTTATGTATATGTTGAGATACACCAACTGTGAAGGCCAGTCTTTGACAATTACCGATAGTGTCCACTGCCTTTAATACAGTATTGTCAAAGGTGGGCAAAAGAAAACTTAACTTGTTTTATTGTAGATTCGGTGTTAGTTGAACAAACTTTGTATGGGGGTGTATAGGCCTACTTGTAGAGTAGATTTATTGAATTTCGAACCTCCTTTCCAAAACTCATTACAATGCAGGTTTTCTCAGCCAATTTCAGTTAATGAGCAGCCAATTTAACCACCAAGCTATTCTATTTCGCGCGAAATCGAATGCCACTGAAAAGGGTCATTCGATTTCGTTTTATGATTAGTCAAATGTAATGTTACGTCATTCGATTTATCAAAGTAGTATTTCAATTTAACAATTTATCAAAGCAGCATTCAAATTCGCGGACGCTTCTTGGGTTGTGTGTGTCTCGAAAAAGAATGACGATACACTAAATTGAACATAGTGCTAAAGGAATTTGACTCGACTCAAAACGAAATTGAAGGGCCGAATTCTGAATTTGAAATGCAGTAACAACTAGAGAGGCTAAACAGCTTTAATTCGTGCATGAAAATGAAACTGGCTGCTTACCGAGAAAACCTATATATAATAGCTCGATAGAGTCCAAAGACAAACTGTTTGCTCAAGTTTCTTTGGTAAACATTCATCTTTGTAGCGATCATGTAAACGATAAGAGTGTATAGAAACTGAAACACAAAATAAATACATTCAGTTATACCAATGTGTACTAGAAGAATCTTTGACTGTTCCGTTATAACTTGGTTATTCAGCCACTGGTTAATCATTACCAATCTAGGTGAAATTTTAACTGAGCATGACACACATCCAACATTAATCACGCACAATGATGGACTGGCTCCTTATGGGAATTAATTTGAGAAGCTGCGCGGGAAATTCTCTTTAAAGGGTCTATGTACTTTTTCCTAACAAAAACCACAATGTCCACAGATTTACATTAAAACTTACACAGTTTGAAGTTTATGATATAGGTTTTCTCGGTCAATTTCGGAAAATGAGCAGCCAATTTAACCACCAAGCTATTCTATTTCGCGCGAAATCGAATGCTACTCAAAAGGGTCATTCGATTTCGTTTTGGGATTAGTCAAATGTAATGTTGCGTCATTCGAATTTACAAAATAATCATTCAATTTAACAATTCATCAAAGCAGCATTCAAATTCGCAGACGCTTCTTGAGGCGTGTGTGTCTCGAAAAAGAAAGACGCTACGCTAAATTTAACAGAGTGCTAAAGGAATTTGACTCGACTCAAAACGAAATTGAATGGCCGAACTCTGAATTTGATACGCAGTAACAACTGGAGATGCAAAACAGCTTTAATTCGAACGCATGAAAATGAAATTGACTGCTCATTTGCCGAATTTGACCGAGAAAATCTATAGTAGAAAGCTTCCCTTGAAATTTTGCTTACTGAGGTGCTGTAGTTTTTGAGAAATGAGTAAAACAAATAGTTTTCGTCTGCGTTTTAGCATGTAAAAACAGTTATGCTATGGTTTTGGTATAATATCAAAACTGGTTAATGGGATTTTACATGCTAAAATAAAACCTAGTCACCAATCGGGTGCCATTTGGCCCGCTTTGGCGGGCTATCCGCCTCTGTTGGAATTATTTGGCGCGTAGTGGCGCAAACAAGGTGCTACTTGGCGCCAAGTGGCGCCATGTGGCGCGAAATCTCATTGGCGCAATATTCCAGTGGATTCCAATAGGCGGATTGTTTGCGCCAAAGGGCGATATGTTCGCGACATTTGGTGCCACTTGGCGGACACTTGGCGCTGATTGCTCGATGCAAGTGGCGCGACGAAAATTTCAAACATTTTGAAATTTTCTTGCCGCCACATTCAAATTTGGTGCCGTTACGGGCCATCATGAGCCAGTTGGGAGGCAGTTTGAGCCACTACACGCCACTAGGCACCTTATTGGCGACACTAGGCGCCACAGTAAATTGCATTGGCGCAAACTGGCACCAACTGGCGCTGGCCCAGTGGACTCCTAGCATAAAGAGGCGCTTATAGCTCCATTGTACACACTAAATGTCGGCACACATAGGCATACCTTTCATAAGATACGAAAGTGCAACACATCAGCTTAGAAGCCTGACATGTTAAACAGCAGGTCGTTGGTTCAACCCGCAAAATTGAATTGAGTGTAGTGTGGAATCTCATGAATTTAAAACCCTTTTCACACTATAGTTATTCCCGGGAAGTTCCCGGCAACTTTTGGTCGATCTTTTCAAACTACTAAAGCCCTTTTCAGACAATAAATATTTCCTGGGGTTTGATCGTACGTGTGAAACGACCGTGCATATTCCTGGGAAATAAATTCAGTACTCCCGGGATTTACCTATACTTGGGATAGTGAAAACGGTTGCTGTGGTGGCGGTGGGGTTAAAAACTCCAGGGATTTTCCCGGTAGTTCATGAAAAATCAGTGCCGCCCATCGCCTGCAATGCGGAAGGGGGGCAATTTTAAGCCATTTGGTCCATTTCGCGTTTATTTTTATTTTTTTGGTGAGCACATTAGATTCTTAATTAAGGCATTGTACCTGTTTAGTAATGACCAAACTATAAACTAGCATAACAACTTACTTGGTAACGAGCAACGGAGAGCGGTTGATAGTATAAAACATTGTGAGAAGCGGCTCCCTCTGGAGAAACACAGTTTTTGAGAAAGAGGTAATTTCTCACTAAAATAATAATAATAGACATCTGGCCGGAAGCCTTTTATTACTATCCAAAGTACACTAATTTGTACAACGAGTGTTTTTTCTTTCAGCATTTTCTTGCAATTTAATGACCAATTGAGTCGAAATGTTCACAGGCTTGTTATTTTATGCATATGTTGGGATACACCAAGTGAGAATACTGGTCTTTGACTGTTACCAAAGGTGTCCAGTGCCTTTAACTGTTTAGGGTGGACTTCATAGACCCCCCCCCCATGTTTTATGCTTTGGGTGATTGTTTTTATTTTATTTTTATTTTTTTCTTGATGGCTTTAATTTCTTCATGCGTGTCACTCGAGTAAATGTATACCCCACATACACCCCACCCCGCTCAAGTTCTAAGGGGCTGAATGCATATTCCGATTTTCTCAGGGGAGTCAAGGGCTGTTTTAGAAGCAAAACAAAATTAAAGTCCCCCAGAAATTGACAATTTGAAGTCAGTTTAAACATCACTTCCCCGAGAAAACAAAGCGAGGGTTACTTATGTTTAATAGGTATGCACGAAACGGAGACGCATGGCTAAAGAGAAGCAAAAAAACATATTCCTTCGCCATTTGTAAATGCGTCTAACCATGGAACTATACCACCGGGATTAGGCTATTATTAGGAAAGAAAACCGCATATGGCAGCCCCCCCCCCCCTTTACCCAAATGGGCGGTATGTAGTTCTGCGAGTGAATTTTATTATCCAGTGCAAAGTTCATTGTTCATTATTCAGAACTGGGATACACCAAATGGAATAATTAGGTACCTATGTGACATGTACGGGCTTATCAGATGCGGCCTACTGCACACTCATGGACGATATTTTTGTTTCCGTACGTCCTTTCGTTTGTACGTTCTGGTACAGACCTACAGAGACGACAATTATTTTATGACTTGTTTTACTCATTTCTCAAAAACTACCAACCTCAGTTAGTAATGATATTTGAAGGGAAGCTTTCCACTATCATAATCTCCAAACCCTGTAAGTTTAATGTTAATCTGTGGACAATTTGAAAAAGTATCCGAATCCTTAAAGCAAAACAAAACTCCGATATAAAAATAAGACAAAACCAAGACTGTCGAACTAAGTTCGGTCATCATGTAGCCGCCAGAATATCTTTTTTGTTTTGTTAAACTTTTTTTTGTGTGCAGCGCCTCGCCTTTTTTAAAGTCAAGAGAGGGCGCGATTTTTCTACACACATTTATTTTGTCGTACAATTGTCACACCAGCTACTAGACTGTGCAAGTCTCGCACGTAGCGAAAACGAGAACTTAATTCGAAAAAGGTATATTTTTGTACAAAACCAAATTGTATTGAAATTGTTATTTGTTAAAAAATTCTTAAAGATTATTATTTTTAACGTACTTTTTGTATAATTATTATTTTAATTCGTGTACATAATAATTGTTTTGTTTAAATTAACGTAAATATTATACATTTATCGGGACGAGGATCGCTGTTCGACATCGACCTGGATGGTTTTTCTAGCAAACCCCGTTTGTGAATCACGTCCAATTGGTGCGATCATCACATAGGTTCAGCGATAATGGGAACGTCAATTGGGTAATATTCTTAATTGTTTAGAGTAAACCGGAAACTGGAGGTCAAGTTTTTTTCTTTAGTTTTCTTCGTTAATTTGTTGAATTGATTTTACTTTTCTTTTTTTAATCACTTATTTTTACATTCCCAAGAACATATTCACTTTTATAGTCATAACTTATGTTAAACTAAAATTATTGACACAACAAAATCTCCCCAACGTAAAACTCCATTAGGTTGGGACCACAATGGTTCCGGAAGTTCAATTTCTCGCGAGACTTGCACAGTCTATTGCAAGATATAAGACAAAACCCATTATTTTGAGACATCAATTGCCACAAGTACCTAGGCAGCTCAGCAAATTGAGTGTTCTATTTTATTTAGCATTGTTTTTGAGTATATTGAGTAACTTGAAAGTATTTTGTTGTGCAAAATTAAGGTTTTTTGTCAAGTGAAAATTACACTTGTGTACATACATGTACATGACATGTAGGCACGTTGCTCTGTACGTTCATGTATGCGTTATTGATGCCATTGATTATAGTCCTAACTGATTATATAGTTTAAGTCAAAGTATGGCCTTGGTTCATGTATTTGGTGCAATTTGTTATTTTCTCTTTATATATTTTAGTTGAACCACCACTACCGCTAATTCACCACCACCACCAATTCACCACCAATCCACCACCAATTCGCCACCTAATCAAAGTAATTATCGTCAACCCACCAGTATAAACTACCGCCATCCAGTAAGTTAATTGCCACCTCTATTTCACCAGTCAACCGTCAACACTAATTATTTTGAATGAACAAAACAAAATCAGTCTCCTGACGATGAGTACAGCAAGCTAGTCCAAACGTTGAGACCAATTTAGGAACTGACTCTGCGGTATATGTATGCTACTGTGCAAACTCCATCTGGTGGATATCCAGCACAGGGTTATTAATTACGATAAAGCTAAAGTGGTAGTCCCCGCCAATGTCTATACCTTCCGCTCGGATAGTAGTTAAAAGCAGGACAGTTCTTTTCAGAACTGAGAAGTCTCCCGAATATCCGATAAATCTACTCCGCGGTAGTAGAAAGTCAGTTCTTTAAGAACAAACTCTACCTGGCAAGTAGAAACACACATGGTGTTACCGCAAACCAAATATATACCTCAACATGCAATGCCTCAAATCCTATGAACAAAAATAGGGTGAGCATGAAATGATTTCAAATGCACGGAGGAATGGAAAACTCAACTTATTTCTGTATAGGTGTTTCAACATGCGTGCCTTGGGAGGATCCATAGTACCCCCTCTATGATATTGCCAATTCCCCAAGGCCAGCCAGACGGCCACTTCAAGGCGAGGGCTACCGACCAAATCGACTGTCACCTGGGTCAAATTTCACTGAGCTGCTAAGCACACAAATTTGCTTAGCATGAAATGTCTGCCTCGATAAAAACAGAATTACCAACCAAATTTCAGTTACAAGTAATATGCAACAAAAAGGAATTTTGTTGGGTAGTCTAATCCTGTTTGTATCAAGGAAGAAGTTTTCATGCTACGCAAATGTCTTGGCAGCTTTATGAAATTTGGCCCAGGTAATTCAATGCAACAGGTACACAAAAGTGCAACTTATACTCCTCCCTGTGACCGAAACAATTAAAAACCCACTTCAAGCCCGTAAGGCTTACCGGGTTGTAGGCATGGGTATCATCCGTGCACAATGCAAATTTCCGGGCCCTTAAGCGGGCCCGGACCCATGCCCCAAAGGCTTCACACTCGCATGCTCACCCTTTGACATATTTACCCCCTAACTTGTGTCATAGATCCGCACCTGTAGATGCTGTTAACTCAAAAGGTTCTACTGCTGCTCACATTTTAAAGACACTGGACACTATTGGTAATTGTCAAAGACTAGTGTTCACAGTTGGTGTATCTCAACATGCATAAAATAACAAACTGGTGAAAAATTTGAGCTCAATCGGTCGTTGGAGTTGCCAGATAATAGTGAAAGAAAAAGCATCCTTTTCACACGAAGTTGTGTGCTTTCAGATGGTTGATTTCGAGACCTCAAATTCTTAATCTGAGGTCTCGAATTTAAATTCGTGAGTACTTATTTCAATTCTCGAAAATTACGTCACGTTAGAGGGAGCCGTTTCTCACAATGTTTTATACTATCAACCTCTCCCCATTACTCATCACCAAGTAAGGTTTTATGGTAATAGTTATTTTGAGGAATTGCCAATAGCGTCTACTGCCTTTAAAGTCATCTGGAAGTTTTATTTTGTCCAAATAAAGCCTTAGTCACTAAAATATGTGTTTGATGAGTAGATTATGAATAAACAGTTAACTAAGGTTCTAAAAACTTAGTTTCCATTTTATTATATAGGCCCAACCCGAGAGGGCGCTGTGCGTGATGACAATCGAGACGTGATATTTGAAGCACGACGGCTCGAAGTGTTTGCTGCACAGCGCTGGAAAAGACGTCGGAAGGGACCACTTTGCAAACTGACCCAATTTGTAGTTGTTTTGCTGCCTCCAGCAGCAATACATCATTAGCAATACACCTGGTCGCCATTGCCGGAAAAATGCAAGAAATAATTTTTTTTTGAAACGTTCAAACTCACGAATAGAACTTGCATGTACTTGCACGTACGTGTGTTCATTGTTCGATCGAGGCAAAGTCTGCCCGACTGACGTCACAAAAGGGGTAGGCGGAGTCACCCCCAAACAACTTTCTCTATTTTTTAAACATTATAAATCGTTACAAACAATAAAAAATTACTCAAAAAAATTATTTTATTGTTCATAAACATATACTGCAATGTTTGAAGAAAAAACATTCTATTTCCAGGTGACTTTAAAGGCAGTGAACACTATTGGTAATTACTCAAAATAATTATTAACATAAAACCTTTCTTAGTGACGAGTCATGGGGAGAGGTTGATGGTATAAAACATTGTGAGAAACGGCTCCCTCTGAAGTGCCATAGTTTTCGAGAAAGAAGTAATTTTCCACAAATTTGATTTAAAGACCTCACATTTAGAACTTGAGGTCTCGAAATCAACCATCTAAACGCACACAACTTCGTGTGACAAGGGTAGGTTTTTTCTCGTTATTATCTCGCAAGTTCGATGACCGATTTAGCTCAAGTTTTCAAAGGTTTGTTATTTTATTCATATGTTGAGATACACCAACTGTGTTGACTAGTCTTTGACAATTACCAATAGTGTCCACTGTCTTTAAAGGCTTATGTCCTGTTCCATTCTTGTTGGGGGAAGCTCGTCCTCGATTCATACATGTACACACATACATTACGCGCCTTACATCAATATCAAAGCGCTGAAAAGAGTAAAACCAATGGAACTCTAACTACAACAAATTAGTGGACACTATTGGTAATTACTTAAAAGAATTATTAGCATAAAACCTTACTTTGTAACTAGTAATGGGGAGAGATTGGTGGTAAAAAACATTGTGAGAAACGGCTCCCTCTGAAGTGCCATAGTTTTCGAGAAAGAAGTAATTTTCCACGAATTTGATTTCGAGACCTCAGATTTAGAACTTGAGGTCTCGAAATCAACCATCTAAAATTACGCTGCCCAGCTTCCAGCAGATACAACAAAGCAGAAGTTGAGGCAGAAGTGAAGAGGAATGGCTGGCTGAAAACATTATATACTGCACGTATCAGATGAATCCAGATGGAAAGAGTACCGCAAATTAGATGCCCTTTCCGAATTGAAGTTTTTGTTGCATCATTTTACGTTTTAAAAAAATGGGCCAAAATCTTCCTCTTTTTGAAAAAATCCGGACGATCAACGAATTTTTTTTTTTTTTTGGGGGGGGCCTTACCAACAATTGAATAAAGGAGTAACCAACAAATAATTAAGAGTCAGTTCAGGTAAATAGTTGACATAGTTGCTCACGGTCAAAAAATGAATTTTTTTTATACTTTGTTGGTGGAAGGGCCTTGGGGTGCAAGTAAACAAAATTGCATTTTCAATTCTATATATAGCCCGTTGCCATGGTTACGGCTCATTTTGTTTTTTGGCCATTTTAGGCCGATTTTGGGGTCTGAAAAACTGGTTTTTAGCTCATATTTACAACTCCACCCAACTAAAATGCAACATTATTTCAAAAAATCTTTTATATCACTACAAAGTATCATCCTTGGCCTTCCTTGAGAAAAAAAAAATTATTGCTTTAAATAACACCCTTGTGCTATTTTTGCATCATGCATTACAGTATGTTTTTAGAACTTGCAAAATCGACATTTTTACCCTATTTTTGGACCCCAAAATGTCAACTTGCCAGGGGTCTCAGAAAATTTTCCTTTCGGCTGTGATTAGGGCCAACAGTGGTCTTTCCATATCTGGTGTCAAAAACTTGGGCAATTGTATCCTGTTGTGACAGTACTGCCTCAAAACTAGACTTTTTTCCCCAAAACATGAAAAATGCCTTTTTAAGGGTCTTTTCACATAATATCGAAATACGTGTCCACGGTAAAAAAAAAAAGGAATATTTTTCTTATACTTTGTGGATGGTAGGATGGTAGGGACTTGGGGTCCAAATAAATAACATTTACATTTCAAATCATAATATAACACGTTGCCATGGTAACAGTTCATGTGTGTTTAGGCCAGTTTAGGCCGATCTTGGGGTATGAAAAACTGTTTTTTTAGTTAATATTTACAAATCCACCCCACCAAAAAACAAAAATATTTCATAAAACCTTTTACATCACTACAAAGTATCATCCTTGGCTTTACTTGAGACAAAAAAATATTGCTATAAATTTCACTCTTGTGCTATTTTTAGAACGTGCATTAGAGTATGTTTTTAGAACTTGCAAAATCAACATTTTTACCAGATTTGTTGCCCTCAAAATTTCATTATTTTCAGGGGTCTCAGAATATTTTCCTTTCGGTTTTGATCAGGGCCAAAATTTGTCTTTTTTATTTCTGGTAAGAAAAACTTGGCAAGTGTATCCTGATGTTAACAGTACTGTCTCAAAAATAGACTTTTTTCCTCAAACAGAAAAATGCATTTTGAATTGTTTTTTCTTCATACTGAATTTCTAACATTAAAAAGTAATAATTCCATCAATCTTGCAGCTTTTCCTTAGCACTAGTGGATTACCCAACATTTATCAGGAACTGTTGATGACCTTAATTTTAGAATTTGCCCGGCCCAGCCCCAATCATATTTCTTGACATTGCATAAAACAATGTTTTGTGAATAGCGCCTCTTCTTTTGAAAGTGTTCCCATTCGGTTGTTATTGGTGTTTTCATGTCTTCTGGGTAGAAACACTGTGTTTATTGTATCCTGTTGTGACTGATCATGCCTTAAGTATAGTAATTTTTTCAAAAACAATGCATGCTTGTTAAAAATCTGGCATTGTTTCCATGCCCTTTGAGTACTGAATACAAAGTTTTTATTTAAACATAATGGTATCCAACCAAACCATAACCAATGCTTTGCCACTGAGAGTTCTTGATTTGGCTACTTTACCTATTATACAGGTATGATTCCCATTGCAAGTAGAGTGCGATGAGCATTCTTTACAAGTTGTCTTTAATACAGGGCCTACTCTCCTTGGTCCCTGCCTGCTACCAAATGTAAAACTTTTCTTAGAGATAGAGATCATAAACAATGTAGTTTCTGTGCTTGCGGCAGATGGTTTGGAGCATCCAATCATGTCCAACACAAACGTGGGAAATTAAAAAGCCCGCTTAAAAGTGTTGGAAAAGTTTGCCAAGATCTTATTAAAAACAATGATACTAACGATTTGCAAGATGAGCGTAAGAGATTATTTAAAAGGAACACGTTGCCTGGGATCGGTTAAGTTGGTCTTTGAAATGCGTTTGTAACGGTTTGTTTTAAAATGCATGGTTTTTGAGTGATACTTGTGTGGATCATTATATTCTACTTTTAAAATATCTTTCTAATAATAATGCATTTTTTAATAAACGTTTACAAACGCTTTTCAAATACCAACTCGACCGATCCAAGGCAACGTGTTCCTTTAATGAAACAACATTGAAAGAAGTTGTAAAAACTTGCACCTGCTGAACATAAATAAGTAAGATGCATTTGCAGTAACAAAAGTCTATTCAGGCTAGTTTGATTATTATTTCCATTCACTATCTTACTAATTCATAATTATTATATATGTATCTGAGAACGATCAACAAAAAACATTGTCAAACATTACCTGCTGAATTGTTTATCACGTTAAATAAACCAACTCTTTTATTGTTTGCAACAGTACAATTGAAAGGAACCCACCATAGATGGGGGAACTGCTTACAGAAGGCCAAAGCAGGTGAATGGCCATTTATACTTTGGATACAGTACTTGCTCACTTTTAGAGCCTCTTTGTTCTGATTGGGATGAAAATGTTTAGTTTGGTAGCGGGCAGGGGACCAAGAAGACTATTATAAGGCCATGTAAAGACAAGAACAGTAAAGATTGCTCATCGCACTACTTCTCTTCTTGCAATGTGAATCATACCTGTACAACTAGGTAAAGTAGTTATGACAAAACAAGATCTCAGTGGCTTAAAGAGCATGGAAACAGTGCCATATTTTTTTAACAAGCATGCTCGTTTTTGTTTTTTATCAATTCAAACTAAGGGATAACTTCAAAATGCATTTTTATTGTTTTTGGAAAAATTACCATTTTTGAGGCAGAAGTGTCACAACAGGATACAATAAACCAAAGTGTTTCTCCTCAGTAGCGAGCAAACCATAATAATAGCCCAATCAAAACAAAAAGGGAAATATTCCGAGAACCAATAAAACATTAAAGACAGTACAAACTTTCTTGATGTGCAAGGGGAATTTAAAAATGTGACTTTCAAAAAAGAGGCGCTGTTCACAAAACTGTTATTTTATTTTATGCAATGTCAAGAAATATGATTGGGCCAGGGCCGGGGTGGGGCAAATTATAAGATTTAGGTCATCAACAAGTCCTGATCAATGTTTGGTAATGCACTAAACCTACAAAGTGCTTATAAAAAGCTGCCAGGTTGATGGAATTATTGCTTACTTCTTCTTGTTATAAATTCAAAATGAAGCAAATATTTCAAAATGCATTTCTCTATGTTTTCGGGGAAAAGGGTCTATTTTTGAGACAGTTCTGTTACATCAGGATACAATTGCCCGAGCTTTTCTTACCAGAAATTAAATGACAAATTATGGCCCTGATCAAAACCGAAAGGAAAATATTCTGAGACCCCTAAAAAAATGGAATTTTGAGGGCAAAAAATATGGTAAAAATGTTGATTTTGCAAGCTCTAAAAACATACTGTAATGCACGTTCTTAAAATAGAACAAGGGTGAACTTTATAGCAATATTTTTTTTGTCTCAAGTAAAGCCAAGGATGATACTTTGTAGTGATGTAAAAGGTTTTATGAAATATTTTTGTTTTTTGGTGGGGTGGAGTTGTAAATATTAGCTCAAAAAACAGTTTTTCATACCCCAAAATCGGCCCAAAGTGGCCTAAACACAAATGAACAGTTACCATGGCAACGTGTTATATTATGATTTGAAATGTTAATGTTGTTTATTTGCACCCCAAGTCCCTACCATCCACAAAGTATAAGAAAAATATTCCTTTTCTTTTACCATGGACACGTATGTCGATATTATGTGAAAAGACCCTTAAAAAGTCATTTTTCATGTTTTGGGGAAAAAAGTCTAGTTTTGAGGCAGTACTGGCCCAACAGGATACAATTGCCCAAGTTTTTGACACCAGATATGGAAAGACCAATGTTGGCCCTAATGACAGACGAAAGGAAAATTTTCTGAGACCCCTGGCAAGTTGACATTTTGGGGTCCAAAAATAGGGTAAAAATTTCGATTTTGCAAGTTCTAAAAACATACTCTAATGCATGATGCAAAAATAGCACAAGGGTGATATTTAAAGCAATAATTTTTTTTCTCAAGGAAGGCCAAGGATGATACTTTGTAGTGATATAAAAGGTTTTTTGAAATAATATTGCGTTTTGGTGGGGTGGAGTTGTAAATATGAGCTAAAAACCAGTTTTTCAGACCCCAAAATCGGCCTAAAATGGCCAAAAAACAAAATGAGCCGTAACCATGGCAACGGGCTATATATAGAATTGAAAATGCAATTTTGTTTACTTGCACCCCAAGGCCCTTCCACCAACAAAGTATAAAAAAAATTCATTTTTTGACCGTGAGCAACTATGTCAACTATTTACCTGAACTGACTCTTAATCATTGCTACTTGTGTTGGGTAACAACCTTTGCCCAACACGGTTGCCCAACGTTGGTTCAAATATCAACTGACTACATTTTTGGGTAACATTTTAACCAACATGTTTTGTCAAACTGTTTGCCCAACTATTGGATAAACGTTATTGCCCAACCACTGTTGGTTAAATTATGCCCACTTATGTAGCCAGTTGATATTTGAACCAACGTTGGGCAAAAAAGTTGGGAAATTTTTGACCAACGAGATTTGCAGTGTACTTCGTGTGACAAGGGTGTTTTTGTCGTTCATCATTATCTCGCAACTTCGACGACCAATTGAGCTCAAATTTGTACAGGTTTGTAATTTTATGCATATGTGGAGATACATTAAGTCGGAAGACTGGTCTTTGACAATTACCAATAGAGTCCAGTGTCTTTAAAGGGAGCTTTGGTAATTACTCAAAAAAGGATTGACCATAAAACATACTTGATACGAAGCACTGCAGCTATTGATGTATACTGTTTTGAGAAACGATTTACTTCTCAGTCATGTGATTTTAGAAAGGGATTCCAAAACATTTTAATCTGACAATCGTTTGCATGAAATGTTTGTTCGGATTGTCTTTTCCAATTATCGGATTATTGTTCCTGCAGAACTGTTCCAGATTGTTAGCGATACATAATACTTTCATACATAACACATAGCTTTTCTAAGTTTAACTAGAAAACTGCGAGTAACTGTTGTGAGTGACTCTACGAGTAAATGTTGTGAATGACATTGTTGGATCAACTGTTGTGGGTGACTCTGGTGAGTTTCTGTTGTGAGTGACTCTGGCGAGTATTTGTTGTGATTGAATCAATCAATCGAGTAACAGTTGTGAGAGATTCTGGCGAGTAAAATTTTGGCGATACACTTTTTTGATAGACTTTACTCTGAGTAATTGTTGTGAGTGACTCCGGTGAGTAATTGTTGTGAGTGACTCCGGCGAGTAATTGTTGTGAGTGACTCCGGTGAGTAATTGTTGCGAGTGACTCCGGCGAGTAATTGTTGTGAGTGACTCCGGTGAGTAATTGTTGTATGTGACTCTGCTGAGTAACTGTTGTATGTTACTCTGTCGGGTAACTGCTGTGAGTGACTTTGGCGAGGTTGATTAATGCTACGGCTCATGGAGTTTGTGGGGTGACTTGAAATCTGGCAGCCAGCTGAAATCAACTCCATACAATATTCTGAATTCAGCAAGTCCCCGACGAATAATCGTTTTTTTTTACCTGGATGAAATGTTATGGAGCCCTCCTGTTTGCTTCAGTTTTCTTCGCCTGTGACTTAGAAACAACCATTGACATCAATTGACATCTTGCAGACATGTGAGTAGAGATTTGAGCAGGGGCGATCGTTCTTAACCGGCCCATAAGTCAAATCATACCAAATTTCAACACAATCTTCACCTGAGCCTGCATTATTCGGTTCTCTTGGTTTCCATCCTTCGTTATAGTCCAGCGCTCTGCCGTCACTCCAGATGAAAGTTCCTTCATTGGATTGGTCGGTCAACCCAATCCAAACGTGTTTGTCGTCGGCAGAGATGAATGAAGATTTCACATACATGATCACGAAATTTTCTTCGTCAGAGCTGTGCGATGCAAGATGGCCCTGTCCGCTAATGGTAAAGAACTCCCGACAGTGGTTTTCGGCATCGGTCCACGACATTTCTTGACCCATGAAACGGTAGCAGTTGTGACGAAAGCGAGTCCATAGCGGTGGACAATCTGCACTGGTCAGCCCAATCACAGCCAGGACCATCACCGTAACTCGGAGAAAGAAAGCCATACTCTTGTTTTAGTTATCAGCCGTTTTGCAGGAGCACAATATGAAGAGAAAATAATTGACGCGTAGGTTTTAACAGTTTTCAGGACTGAGCCACTGTATACCTGTACATCTGATCGACAGATCAATGCCAGGCCCACAACAAATGCCACCACGTGATCAGATAAACGCTTTGAGGAATTGATCAGACTTTCAGCAGATCGTTTATTTCTTCATATGTTGGGGTTTCTTGGCTGAGCCGTTGAAAACAAAAATACAATAAAATGTCAGTCTGTGCAAGGACATTCCTCTTTTCGCTGAACACGAAGTTGCATGCTTGTAAATCATTGGACTTTTTCGCAGTAGTTCTACTAGGCTTTCGCGCTGTGTAAACGGGCTTTGTTAATTAACGTTCTGCGTATGCGGTTCTTAAATAACCTATGTGACTTTTATTATGTGGGATACAATTAATATCAACTCCCCCCCCCCTCCCAAAACCGGTTTACGGGCCTGTGAACATGTAAACACATTTTCCTAACAAAAAACCTAAAAATATCCCACACAATAAAAGGTCACATTCCATTTGAGATGACACCAAAATGCAAAATTGAATAAAAGCATGATCACTCATCACGAAAGTCTGGTAGGCCTACTGTGAACAAAATAATAACGCCTCCACTACCAAACTTTTCTTTTTTCTTTTCTTCCTTTCCCTTTTCCACAATGGGGCCCAAACGAGGGAAAATTAGATAAGCATATCACATATCCAAATGGGTAAATAGTTACTCACGAAATGTAAAAGAGTGAAAAACACCACTCTTTACATTTCGAGCTGTCCCCCTCACATGGTGATTATTTCATTCTTTTAGAGGGGTTTCACTCCACAGGACAGAGTGAGAAATCACTCAAAAAGATTGAAACTTCTATCTACAGAGTGGAAGGCCAGTCGAAAAAGAGTTGTCCCTCATACTCTGGGGGAGGTTTATTTATATGTATGGATAGCTTATGGAGTCAACTTTCATATGACACCAACAAGTCCGAACATAATTCATGCTTAGGCGAGCGCTGCTCACTTTTGTAAAGGGTATGAAAATTAGACTGCGCAGGAATTAGCCTTCCAATTTCTGAGAGGTAAGTCCTTTCGAGCTTACAAATTCAATCCAATATGTCGGCTACTTATTCTTCAGATCAATGGGTAACCTGAAGAATACTTAGTAAACATCTGTGACATTCCCTTTTTTTTTTTTTTTTTCAACAAACCGTATATTAATTTACAAAATCCCCATCTGGTTACTTAGTAAATCAATGAGATGTTCTAATGATCTTACAATAACTGAAATGTTGGGTGAAGGTTTTTATTCAAAGTCACAGATGGAATTACAGCTTGTAACATGGAAATTGCAACATCCTGACTCCCATGAATACACGCTGAGTCTACCAGGGAAAGTTACAAGGCTACACAAAACAATGCAATTCCTGTTCACTAATGCATACAAATTTGGTTTAATAAACCTTAAAATTCATCCAGCAAACCCAAACTGATCGCAATTTCTCATGAGTTTATCATATCCACCCTATTTGTAAGCTCCAAAGGACTTACTTCTCACAAAATTGGAAGGATAATTCCTGAGCAACACCTTTACAAAAGTGAGTAGTGCACCCAAGCATATTATTTTCGGACTTTTTGTGTCATGAAAAAATGAGAGTTGAATCCATAAGCTATTCATACAAACAAACCCGGAGTCATTTTTTATTTTTGGCAGCCATTTCAAAAGTGTGTAGTTTTTCCCGACAGTACCCTGTATGTTATATAGCATTGAAGTCTGAGTAATATTAGCCATATGCGAAATTAAAATACATATTTTGTAATGCAAGCCTCAGGCATGTCTTTTAAAATCTCTGAAACAGCCAATTAACCAACTCCATTAAAATTCAAACTAAGTTTAACAACATTAAAGTTAGTATCCGAAAGCCCAAAACGGAGACCATAAATTGATTGACTGCTTTTGCACCGTGATGTTATACAGTGTTGGTACAGGTTATTTTTCAAATCTGGCGAGTAACTGTTACGGGTAACTCTGGCGAGTAAATCTTTAGGTTGACTCTGGCGAATAAACTGACGTGAGTGATTCTACTAGTAACTTTTGTGAGTTACTCGGGCGAGTAACTGTTGTGAGTGACTCTGGCGAATAACTGTTGTCTGTGACTCTGGCGAGTAACTGCTTTCATTGACTTTGGCGAGTCACTTTTGAGAGTGGCTTTATAGGATTCTACTAGTAACTTTTGTGAGTTACTCGGGGAATAACTGTTGTGAGTGATTCTGTTGGGTAACTGTTGTGAATGACTCTGGCGAGTAACTGTTGTGAGTGTCTACAGCGAGTAACTAATAAGAGTGATTCTGGTGAGCCACTGTTGTTATGACTTTGGCGAGTAACTTTTGTGAGTGGCTTTACTCTGTGGGGAGTAACTGGTGTGAGTTACTCTGTTGGGTAACTGTTGTTGTGAGTGGCTCTGCTGAGTAATTCTTTTGAGTGCCTTTGGCGAGGTTGATCAATGCTATACGGAACGTGGAATGTGGGATGATTAATTAATAATTCTGGCAGTTAGCCGAAATCAACTTCGTACAATTCTGAATTCAGCTATGTCGCCGACGAAAGCGATTTTTTGTTTATTTGTCTGGATGAAATGTTATGGAGCCATGTTTGCTTTCATCGGCTTTCTTCGCCTGTACTCAGAAACAACACATGACACCAATCGGCATCTTGCAGACATGTGAATGAGGCTCGGAGCAGGGGCGATCATTCAAACCCGTCTGATGCTCCATACGAAACCAGATTTCACCGCAATCTTCCCCGGAGCCGTAATCATCCGGTTGTCCAGGAAGCCATTCCTCGTAGTCGAACGCTGTGCCGTCACTCCAGCTGAAAGTGCCTTCATTGGACTGGTCGGAAAACCCAATCCATACATGTTTGCCCAACGCAGAGATGAATGAAGATTCCGAATACTGGATCAGGAAATCCACTTCGTCAGAGCTGTGCACGGACGCAAGATGGGCCTGTCCGCTGATGGTAAAAAACTGCCGGCAGTGGTTTTCGGCATCGGTCCACGACATTTCATGACCCATGAAACGGTAGCAGTTGTTACGAAAGCGAGTCCATAGCGGAGGACATTCTGCACTGGTCAGCCCAATCACAGCCAGGACCATCACCGTAACTCTGAGAAAGACAGCCATACTTGTTATAGTTATCAGCCGTTTTGCAGGAGCGCAATATGACGAGAAAATAATTGGTGCTAAAGGTTTTAACTGTTTTCAAAGGCTTTCAGTTTTTGAACATCTCTTTAACACAAAGTCGCATGCCTGTAAATAACTGTTCTGTAATATTATATTTTGTCATTGTACATTTCGGCAGTAGTTCTACAGGCTTCCGTGCATGCTATGTGAACATTTCAATTGTGTGGGATATAAAAATAAGCCCACACAATACAGGTCACATGCTACATGTCACATGCCTCTACTACACATTTTTTCTTTCTTTCTTCTTTTCTTCATTTCCCTTTTCCCCAACGGGGGCCAGACAGGGGAACATTTCATAAGCATCACATATTCAAAGGGAAAAACCACTTTAGATTTACCCGAGTGGAATTGAAACTGAGAGTTAAAACAGTTCAACTTGGTTAGTTTCTACAATAAGAAAAACTGCATTACAGTCAGACTAAATTTAATAAGTTTAGTAACAGAGAAAAAGTAAGGGAACAAAAAGTACACATAACTAATACAAAATCAACCGTAGTGGAAAACTGACGGATCCAAACCATGGTCATATAGATTGAGCAAACTTGAGACAGATCCAACCAATGCCGTGAAAACCATTAAGGTTGCCCTTGCAGTTTACTCCTCAAAATCCTGACAAAGGATTAAGATTTTCTATTATATATAAAAGAACAAAACATCTAGCATAAAAGATGACAAAGGGGACACGTGGTGAAAACCATACCATTTTGTATCCTTTTAATTGTGTCAATTATAAAAAGAAGCCGTCAGTTAATCCACTCAAAAGTCCTTTTCACACTACAGGTATTTCCCGGGAATTTCCGGGAACTTTTGGTCGATCTTTTTACACTGCAAAAAAACTCCCGGGAATTTCCTGGGAAATAACTTATTCCGGAAGTTTACCCTGCTCGGGGGTAGGGTTAAGGGAGTTAACCCCGGGGTAAAACGTTTTTTTTTCCTGGAAAGGGCAGTTAGCGAAAACAAAAGCGGCTTTAACTTACCCCACCGTTTGCGTCCACTGTGTTGAGATTTCGTTAACCTCGACACGTTTCCTGGGGTTCGTTGATCGTAAGTGTGAAACGACCGTGCATATTCTTCGGAAATAGCACTCCCGGGAGTTATGAAATAGGGATAGTGAGAACGGTTGCGGGGTGGCGGTGGGGTTAAAAACTCCTGGGATGTTTTGCTGGCAAAACCAATTCTGTAAACTTCCTTTAAGGCAGCCTGGTTAAAGGGGAAGGTATACCGTTGGTGATTCCCCCCCCCCCCCCATCAAAAAAAATAAAATAAAAAAGCAATTCCTGTTCACTAATGCATACAATTTAGGTCTAACAAACCATAAAATTCACCCAGCAAACCAAAACTGATCGCTATTGCTCATGAATTTATCATATCCACCCCATTTGTAAGCTCAAAAGGACTTACCTCTCACATTGGAAGGATAATTACTGCACACCATATATACCTTTTCAAAGTGAACAGTGCTCACCCAAGCATTTATTATTTTCGGACTTTTTTGTGTAATATGAGATTGAATTTATAAGCAACTCATACAAATAAACATTTTCCCCCAGAGTCATATTTATTTTTTATTTATTTATTTATTTATTTAGTTAGTTATTTATTTATTTATTTATTTATTCATTTACTTATTTATTTATTTATTTATTTTTATTTTATTTATTTTTTTTATTTTTGGGGGGTAGCCATTTCATAAATGTGTAGTATTTTTAGACACCCTGTACGCTATGATATAATAGCATTGTGATCTGAGTACTATTAGCCATTATATGCGAATTAACTAAAATACATATTATTTGCAATGTAAGCCTCAGGTAAGTCTTGTAAAATCTAAGAAATAGCCAAATTACCATCTCCATTAAAATTCAAACTAAGTATAAAAACATTAATGTAAAGTACCCGAAAGCAAAAAAACAGAGACCATAAATTGATTGACTTCTTTTGCACCGTGTAAAGTTTATGTGCTAATTAATGTTGGTATAGTTTATTTATCTGGCGAGTAACTGTTGTGAGTAACTCTGACGAGTAACTGTTTCGGTTGACTCTGGCGAGTAACTGTTGTGAGTGACTCCGGTGAGTAACTGTTGTGAATGACTCCGATGAGTAACTGTTGTTAGTGACTCTCCAGAGTTACTGTTGTGAGTGACTCTGGTGAGTTTCTGTTGTGGGTGACTCTGGTGGATCAACTGTTTTGAATGACTCAGTTAAGTAATTGTTGTGAGTGACTCTGGTGAGTAACTGTTGTGAGTGATTCTGTTGAGTAACTGTTGTGAGTGACTCTCCAGAGTTTCTGTTGTGGGTGACTCTGGTGGATCAACTGTTGTGAGTGACTCAGCTAAGTAATTGTTGTGAGTGACTCTGGTGAGTAACTGTTGAGAGTGGTTCTGACAATTACCTATTGTGATGGACGCTGCTGAGTTATTGGTATTCTGACCCTAAAGGTTAATGATTACTTCGGATAATTCTGTGAGATGATTCAAATACCATTCTGTGCAGAGAAGAAATCAACTTTGTGCAATTCTGATATCAGGCATGTCCCCAACGAAGGAGTGATTTTTGTTTTCTCTGATGAAATGTTATGGAGGCTGCATGTTTGCTTTCATCAGGGTCTTTTTCTTCTGTACTTAGAAACAACCCTCGAAACTTCCATGTTTCATCTTGCAGACGTATGAATAGAGATTCGAGCACGGGCGATCATTCAAACCCGACCCATAAACCAAAGTTAAATGATACCAAATTACAACACAATCTTCGTTTGAGCCTGCATCATTAGGTTCTCCTGATTTCCATCCCTCATTATAGTCCAGCGCTGTGCCGTCACTCCAGATGAAAGTTCCTTCATTGGATTGGTCGGACATCCCAATCCATACTTGTCTGTCATCGACAGAGACGATCGAAGATTTCACGTACTGGATCAGGAAATCCGCTTCGTCAGAGCTGTGCACGGATGCAAAATGACCCTGTCCGCTCATGGTAAAGAACTGCCGACAGTGGTTTTCTGCATCGGTCCACGGCATTTCGTGACCCATGAAACGGTAGCAATTGTTACGAAAGCGAGTCCATAGCGGAGGACAATCTGCACTGGTCAGCCCAATCACAGCCAGGACCATCACCGTAACTCAGAGAAAGAAAGCCATACTCTTGTTTTAGTTATCAGCCGTTTTGCAGGAGCACAATATGAATAGAAAATAATTGACGCGTAGGTTTTAACAGTTTTCAGGACTGAGCGCACTGTGTACCTGTACATCTGATCGACAGATCAATGCCAGGCCCACAACAGATGCCACCACGTGATCAGATAAACGCTTTGAGGAATTGATTAGACTTTCAGCAGATCGTTTATTTCTTCATATGTTGGGGTTTCTTGGCTGAGCCGTTGAAAACAAAAATACAATAAAATGTCAGTCTGTGCAAGGACATTCCTCTTTTCGCTGAACACAAAGTTGCATGCTTGTAAATACTGTATTGTGAAATATTTTGTCATTGGACTTTTTCGCAGTAGTTCTACTAGGCTTTCGCGCGGTGTAAACGGGCTTTGTTAATTAACGTTCTGCGTATGCGGTTCTTGAATAACCTATGTGGCTTGTATTATGTGGGATACAATTAATATCAACTCCCCCCCCCCTCCCAAAACCGGTTTACGGGCCTGTGAACATGTAAACACATTTTCCTAACAAAAATCCTAAAAATATCCCACACAATAAAAGGTCACATTCTATTTGAGATGACGCCAAAATGCAAAATTGAATAAAAGCATGATCACACATCACGAAAGTCTGGTAGGCCTACTGTGAACAAAATAATAACGCCTCTACTGCCGAACTTTTCTTTCTTCTTTTCTTTCTTTCCCTTTACCTCAATGGGGCCCAACCGAGGGTTAATTAGATAAGCATAACACATATCCAAATGGGTAAATAGTTACTCACGAAATGTAAAAGAGTGAAAAACACCACTCTTTACATTTCGAGCTGTCCCTCACATGGTGATTATTTCATTCTTTTAGAGGGGTTTCACTCCAGGACAGAGTGAGAAATCACTCAAAAAGATGGAAACTTCTATCTACAGAGTGGAAGGCCACTCGAAAAGAGTTGTCCCTCATTCTCTGGGGGAGGTTTATTTATATGTATGGATAGCTTATGGAGTCAACTTTCATATGACACCAACAAGTCCGAAAATAAGTCATGCTTGGGCGAGCGCTGCTCACTTTTGTAAAGGGTATGAAAATTAGACTGCGCAGGAATTAGCCTTCCAATTTCTGAGAGGTAAGTCCTTTCGAGCTTACAAAATTCAATCCAAGATGTCGGCTACTTATTCTTCAGATCAATGGGTAACCTGAAGAACAATTAGTAAACATCTGTGACATTCCCTTTTTCTTTTCTTTTTTTCAACAAACCGTGTATAAATTTACAAAAACCCAGTCTGGTTATTTAGTAAATCAATGAGATGTTCGACTGATCTTACAATAACTGAAATGTTGGGTGAAGGTTTTTATTCAAAGTCACAGATGTAATTACAGCTTGTAACATGGAAAATGCAACATCCTGACTCCCATGAACACACGCTGAGTCTACCAGGGAAAGTTACAAGGCTACACAAAACAATTCAATTCCTGTTCACTAATGCATACAAATTTGGTTTAATAAACCTTAAAATTCATCCAGCAAACCCAAACTGATCACAATTGCTCACGAGTTTATCATATCCACCCTTCGTGTAAGCTCCAAAGGACTTACTTCTCACAAAGTTGGAAGGATAATTCCTGAGCAACACCTTTACAAAAGTGAGTAGTGCACCCGAGCATATTATTTTCGGACTTTTTTGTGTCATGAAAAAATGAGAGTTGAATCCATAAGCTATTCATACAAACAAACCTTTTCCCCAGAGTAATTTTTTATTTTTGGCAGCCATTTCAAAAGTGTGTAGTTTTTTAAGACAGTACCCTGTTTGTTATATAGCATTGTGCTCTGAGTAATATTAGCCATAATATGCGAAATTAAAATACATATTTTGTAATGCAAGCCTCAGGCATGTCTTGTAAAATCTCTGAAAGAGCCAATTAACCAACTCCATTAAAATTCAAACTAAGTTTAACAACATTAAAGTTAGTATCCGAAAACCCAAAACGGAGACCATAAATTGATTGACTGCTTTTGTACCGTGTTATACAGTGTTGGTACAGTTTATTTTTCAAATCTGGCGAGTAACTGTTACGGGTAACTCTGGCGAGTAAATCTTTAGGTTGACTCTGGCGAATAAACTGACGTGAGTGATTCTACTAGTAACTTTTGTGAGTTACTCGGGCGAGTAACTGTTGTGAGTGACTCTGGCGAATAATTTTTGTCTGTGACTCCGGCGAGTAACTGCTTTCATTGACTTTGGCGAGTCACTTTTGAGAGTGGCTTTATAGGATTCTACTAGTAACTTTTGTGAGTTACTCGGGGAATAACTGTTGTGAGTGATTCTGTTGGGTAACTGTTGTGAATGACTCTGGCGAGTAACTGTTGTGAGTGTCTACAGCGAGTAACTAATAAGAGTGATTCTGGTGAGCAACTGTTATGACTTTGGCGAGTAACTTTTGTGAGTGGCTTTACTCTGTGGGGAGTAACTGGTGTGAGTTACTCTGTTGGGTAACTGTTGTTGTGAGTGGCTCTGCTGAGTAATTCTTTTGAGTGACTTTGGCGAGGTTGATCAATGCTATACGGCACGTGGAATGTGGGATGATTAACTGATAATTTTGGCAGTTAGCCGAAATCAACTTCGTACAGTTCTGAATTCAGCTATGTCGCCGACGAAAGCGATTTTTTGTTTATTTGTCTGGATGAAATGTTATGGAGCCATGTTTGCTTTCATCGGCTTTCTTCGCTTGTACTCAGAAACAACACATGACACCAATTGGCATCTTGCAGACGTGTGAATGGGGAGTGGAGCAGATGTGATCATTCCAACCCGTCCCACTCTCCCCAAGATACCAGATGTCAACACAATCTTCCCCGCCTGAGCCTGTATCATCTGGTTGTCCCGATAGCCATCCCTCGTTGTAGTCCAGCGCTGTGCCGTCACTCCAGCTGTAAGTGCCTTCATTGGATTGGTCGGACATCCCTATCCATACTTGTGTGCCGTAGACAGAGACGAGCGAAGACTCCAAATACTGGACCAGAAAACTCGACTCGTCAGAGCTGTGCACGGATGCAAGATGACCCTGTCCGCTGATGGTAAAGAACTCCCGACAGTGGTTTTCGGCATCGGTCCACGACATTTCATGACCCATGAAACGGTAGCAGTTGTTACGATATTCAGTCCATAGCGGTGGACATCCAGCCCTGGTCAGCCCAATCACAGCCAGGACCATTACCGTAACTCGGAGAAAGAAAGCCATAATGGTTTGAGTTATCAGCCGTTTTGCAGGAGCACAGTATGAAGAGAAAATAATTGACGCGTAGGTTTTAACAGTTTTCAGGACTGAGCGCACTGTCTGATCGACAGATCAATGACACGCCCACAACAAATGTCACCACGTGACCAAGGATCAGAAAAAAAACACTTTGAGGAGTTAATAAGAACGTTCAGTTAATCATTCATTTCTTCATATTATTTGGTTTCTCGGCTGAGCCGTTGAAACCAAAATACAATTTAAAGGGATTCTGCAGTGAATTAAAATAAAACAGTTAATTTTTGCTGTCATTTATTTCTGATATATGTATTGAACATCAATAAAATGTGTTTTGTTTTTTCCCCGACATATCTCACTGGCGTAATTAGCGAATAAGTCATGCCCCCCCCCTTTTGTGGATTGTTACCGCCCCCCTACCATCGACATCACGTCGGGAATTCGAAAATATAGTGTGCAAAAAGAGTCTGACATGACATCACATGAAGGCTCCCTTTTAGGGGCGGGTGGGTTCCCCTAATCTCTTGAAAACCACTTTTAAAATACTTGCGCATTAAATAAAAAAACTAAATGAATAATTTAGGTTTAAAAAGTCATGTTTAATCGTTAAAAGTAAAAAAAAAAAAAAAAACTGCAGCCACCCTTTAATGTCAGTCTGTGCTTTGACATTCCTCTTTTCGCTTAACACAAAGTTGTATGCTTGTAAATACTGTTTTTGGACTTTTTCGGAGTAGTTCTACTAGGCTTTCGTGCTGTGTATTATACGGGCCTTTGTTAATCGTTCTGCGTAAACGGTTCTTGAATAACCTATGTGACATTTTTGGTGTGGAATACAATTAATATCAACTCCCCACTCCGAAAACCGGTTTACAGGCCTGTGAACATGTAAACACATTTTCCTAACAAAAACCTTTAAAATATCCCGCACAATAAACGGTCACATTGTATTTGAGATGACGCCAAAATGCAAGGATAATAAAAGCATGATCACACAACACGGAAGTCTGGTGAGAACTATACGTAGGCCTACTTTGAACAAAATAATAACGCCTCCACTGCCAAGCTTTTCTATTCTTTTCTTTCCTTCCCTTTTCCACAATGGGGCCCAGACGAGGGAAAATTTGATAAGCATATCACATTTCCAAATGGGTAAATAATTACTCTCTAAATGTAAAAAAGTGGAAAACACCACTCTTTACAATTCGAGTTGTCCCTCATTATGGCTCTTTAAAAAGAGTGGTGGTAATTTCACTCTTTTGTAGAGAGGTTTCACTCCAGGACAGAATGCAAAATCACAAAAAGATGCAAACTTCAATCTAAAAGAGTGGAGGACCACTTGAAAAAGAGTTGTCCCTCATATGGCTCTTTAAACAAAGTGGTGGTAATTTCAATCTTTTAGAGGGGTTTCACTCCAGGACAGAGCGCAAAATCACTCAAAAAGATGCAAACTCCAATCTAAAAGAGTGGAGGACCACTCGAAAAAGAGTTGTCCCTCATATGGCTCTTTAAAGAGTGCCTTTTCACTCTTTTGCATTTAGAAAGAGTTTTACCCGAGTGGAATTTAAAATGAGATATAAAATAGTTAAACTTGGTTAACTTGCACAATATTATTATATATAAAAACAAAACAATTGGCATACAAGATGGTAAAGGGACATAGTTCTGGTGTATTGTATTTAATAAAAAATTATCAAACAGATTTAACAATGGAAAGGTTTAAACAAAGAAATGTGTACTTTCCCTTTAAATTTGATTGCTTAATGTTGCCATGATTAAAATCCTCTAAAAAGATTTATTTTTTTCAAAGTTATTGTAGGTGACTTCTCTACTCTCTTAATGTAAAAGAGTGAAAATTTCACTCTATTGTTCGAGTGGTGTCAATTTCGCTCTTTTGAGAGTGAAAGTCAATCTGTGTCACTCTTACTGAATGAAATTGGAGCGAACTTCACTCTAAATAGAGTTGAAAGTACCCGTCTTTCACTCTAAAAAGTTTTTATATTCAAAGATAAAGATTTGAACTAATCTAACTCTTCGAAAACAATGATGTGTTTTCCTTGGCTCAACTTATTGGATCAATTAAAAATTAAAAAAGCAAAATATTGATTAAAATTGCAAGCCATTTCGTTGGCTAAATTATCGACATTTTAGCCTCTATGTTAAAATAGCATGATGCTCTGAGTAATATTAGCCATAAAATTATGCAAAATTACCTAAAATTGATATTTTGTACTGCAAGCCTGATGTATGTCGTGTAATCCCCCAAATCGCCAATTCACCATCCTCAATTAAAATTCAAACTTTAGTATAGAAACATTATTTATTTAAATTCTAAATCTGAGGTCTCGAAATCAAATTCGTTGAAAATTACTTCTTTCTCGAAAACTACGTGACTTCAGAGGGAGTCGTTTTTTTACAACCTCTCCCCATTACTCGTTACCAAATGAGGTTTTATGCTAACCATTATTTTGAGTAATTAACAATAGTGTCCACTGCCTTTAAATCTATATACAGACACACAAAAAGGTTTTTAAATAAATGTGACTTATATGCATAAACTGTGAATAATTCTGGCTAATGAGGAAAGTACTTTTCTGTAACGCTCAGTACAACATTTTGGAATGTGAAAAACAGATGCCAAAGCTGCTCTGAGTTGCATATTACATATTAATTAAGTTCTGTACAGCGGTAATGAGTGACAACATTTTTGTTGAACAACGAAGATTATTACCGAACTTAAAGGAACCGATTATGGCGTCTGGATTCTAAAGTGGGTACATGGTTGTACCCGCAAGTTATTATTACTAGGTGTTTCTAGTTTACTAGGTATTTCAAATAATACTTATCGTTATTCTTACACTATACAAGTTAGTAAGGTGAGTTTGTAGTTTTCCATATTGCCCATGCTGGACAATTTCCCCCAAAGTCAGATCATCAACGTATTTCCATCGCCTACAGCAATCTATTGAATCATCGTTGACAAGAACAAGAATGTATTAGGACCAATTGAGCTCCTTGAGGAACGCCACAAGAAATTTGGTCGACGAACAATGACCCATTAGTTAAAGGCAGTGGACAATATTGGTAATTACTCAAAATAATTATTGGCATAAAACCTTTTTTGGTAACGAGTAATGGGGAGAGGTTAATGGTATAAACCATTGTGAGAAACGACTCCCTCTGAAGTGCCATAGTTTTCGAGAAAGAAGCAGTTTTCCACGAATTTGATTTCGAGACCTCAGATTTAGAACTTGAGGTCTCGAAATCAACCATCTTAGTGCACGCAACTTTGTGTGACAAGGGATATTTTTCTTTTATTATTATCTCGCAACTTCGATGACCGATTGAGCTCAATTTTTCACAGGTTTGTTATTTTATGTATATGTTGAGATACACCAACTGTGAAGGCTAGTCTTTGACAATTACCAATAGTGTCCACTGCCTTTAAGTGATGTGTGTGCAACCATTGAGAAAGCTGCAGATGATGGGAACTATAATGGATTGTCTGACTCTGGGATTCAATAGTTTCTAAACAACTGTGTGGTTATTACGGTCTAAGGCCTTAGTAAAATAAATTGTGCAAAGTTGTGCATGATGGCCGGGTTTATCCAGTCCTTCAATAATAAAATGTAACTTTTCAACAAGAAAGTGTGTAGTGGAACAGTCCTTAATGTCTCCATGTGTTTAGCATCAAATGTTTTAAACTAAAAGTGTCTTCCATTTAGCTTTATAGGTTGTTCTAAAAAAATACTCATGCTACTGACTGGGCCCAATTTCATAGAGCTGCTAAGCACAATTTGCTAAGCATGAAATGTCTTCCTTTGTAAAAACAGGATTACCGAATTAGTTGCACATTGCTTGTTACTGTTATTCAGCTGTTGTTTGCTTATCCTGAAAATCACGTGGGAATTTGGTTGGTATCCTGTTTTTACCAAGGCAAAAAGTTCATGCTAAGCAAATTTGGGGCTTAGCAGCTCTATAAAATTGGGCCCAGGTAAGTTCAGAGCGGGGTGCTAGCGTAAAAGAGCCTTGGGCAATGCTAATGTCAGGTAAGACTGCTATTGTCATTGCGGACCGCAGGATTTGACAAGAAAAAATTGCAAGCACATTCCATTTGATTCAAAGAAAGAAGTTCAATAAGCGCAGACATTAATAAATTCATTTTTCCAAAGCAACTTATTCTATGACCTAATTAAACGCACTGGTTTTATGTACAAAAAATGTATAGATGCTTTTGAAAACCCATCGGCGCTTCCGATGAACCTTACCTTTCACATTCACTCGAAAAAAATAGTTATCCCTTTACTACCTTGAAAACTATCAGTTTAAAGATATAATAATAATAACAATATCGAAGTATGTATGTGATGAATAAATATATACATATATATATTTTTTATTTATTTATTTATTTATTTTTTTTTTTTTTTTGGGGGGGGGGGCTAATCATCCTTACTCACAGCTAGCTAAGAGCTGAATTGCGAAGGACGCGGCTACAACGTGTTCGAGAAGCTGGCATGCAAGGGCGCCTTTGGCTGCCAGCCAAATCAACCCATTATAACCACGGAGCACGGCCAGAGATCGAAAGTTTTTGATTTTTTTTCTCCCGAGGGAGAAAAACCGGATGGTTTGGGAAACCCTCATGGCACATCAGAGAACCAACGCACAACTTAACTCACATATGGCCCTGGCCGGGAATCGAACCGGGGTCACCTGTGTGAGAGGCGAGCGCTTTGCGCAAAAGCCAACCATGCAACATTATAAGGGTTTACAAGGTGCTACGGTGCATTAAAGTCACCTGGGGTATAATTTGTTTTTCTTCAAACATTAGAGTATGTTAATGAACAATCAAATTGAATTTTTTGAGTAATTGTTTGTAACGATTTTTATGTCTAAAAAATAGATAAAGTTGTTTGGGGGTGACTCCGCCTACCCCTTTTGTGACGTCAATCGAGGCAGACTTTGCCTCGATCGAACATCGAACACACGTACGTGCAAGTACATGCAAGTCCTAGTCGTGAGTTTGTACGTTTCGAAAAAATGTTTATTTCTTGCAGTTTTCCGGCAATGTCGACCACGTGTATTGCTGCTGATGTATTGCTGCTTGAGGCAGCAAATTTGTTAATAAAATGGAAACTAAATTTGTAGAACCTTAGTTAACTGTTTATTCATATTCTACTCATCAAAACACATATTTTAGTGACACAAATTTTATCTTGACAAAATACCACTTCCAGGTGACTTTAAGCAGCCACAGACAGAAACACCGGGCTAACCCCTTCTCTTTTCGATAAATGCACTGGGTTCTGTTCTTTTTCATGGCTTACACAACACAACGGCTTCACGTCCCATCCGAAAGACGAAGCAATGGTTAGAAGTCTTGCTTAAGGACACAATGTGTCATGGCTGTGGATTCGAACCCACACTCTGCTGATCAGAAACACCAGAGTTTGAATTCGGTGTTCTTAACCGCTCGGCCACGACACTTCCACGGTTTAAGTTTGAGTTGTTAAGGCATCAGTTTGCATCCTCTGCTATTTTAAAGAGTTCATTACAGAAATATTTTTTCGAACAAAATAACGTTTACAGTAATTTCGGGTGTTCCTTTTTTTGGTGGTGGGGGGGGGGCTGGGCGTTGAAAGTCTATGAGAAACCGCCTTACTCAATACGCTGACATGGGCCTTGCTCTAGGGATGTGCAATGATCCGACAGACGCCAAATCTCGCAGGTAGTCTTGATCTGATGGAGGCCTTGGGGACAACGGGGTGGTGGGCATCGTCTTGTGGTTGCTGATGGAAAAGGGTGCAGAGAGCGGTCTGGGTGCGACGTGGGAAGACACGGTGGCCAGCCTCGGTTGACGGTCGACTGGAACCACAACCATTGCAGTACCTTTCGCGTCGTTCGTTGGGGGACTCATCTTCACGTTGATTTCGGACGTAGACACTTTCCTGCAAACGTTCACGGGAATTGTGAGCCGGAGGAAAACGGGGAGGAAAACAAGTCCATGCAAGGCACCGATGAAGATAACAAGAAACATCGTCTTGAAGAAGGTTCTGAAGATGTACGAATCTGTGAAGGCGAGGACTACGACGCCGAGTATGGTAGAGAGGGAACCCTGTACGATGGGCATGCCGACGGAGTACAGAGCATGGATGATGTTGGCCTGACGTGAACCTTTGTCTGCTGTGACGTAGGCGTAGCTGATGTGTGCTGAGAAATCCACACTGAACCCTATGCAGATAATGAGGTTCGTCATGGCGATGGAATCGAGGTTGACTTGCCAAAAGGTCATGTACCCAACCACCCCTGTAACGATAGAGGCTACAGCCAGAGTAACGATGAAAGGACAGATTGGGTTCGGGATCATGAGTAAAGCTATAATAAACATAGCTCCGACCGCGATGCCTAAGTTTTGAAGCGTGTTTGGCAAGATTGATATGTATTGATCATAGAAGATGAAGGCTGGATGGTAGACTATTGCAGGTAGCTCTGAATCCTTTGCAATTTGTCTAAGCTCAGTCGTCATGAATCTTTCTTTTTCGGTGGTGTTCAGGTCTTTCGTTGTGACAAAGAATCTCGAGGCCTTAATGTTGGTGCCGTTATCGCAGAAAACAATATCAAGGGAGTACTGTTTATAGGCTGGATGTTTGAGGAAATCGTCTCGGAGTATGTTGATGAACTGGGCCTGGTTTGGTTCTTTGAAGTTGGTAGAGTTCAGGAAATCAAGATAGTCCCGTAGCCATGAAGCAGACAGATTGTGGTCTCTACTGAACGTATACTCGTTGTCTTCCATCTTTGTTAAAGTCTGTTCCATGATGTCTTGTACTTTTGGATTCCAGACGTCTCTTCTCTCGGTGAACACCAATGCAACCTGCGGACCATACTGCTTGAAGTAGGCACTTTCCATATCTAGGAAGTCAGCTGCGTATGAGTTATCTCGGGCGAGGTTGCGCAGACTCAGACCTTCTTGTACCTGAGTACATCCATAGATGGCGGCAACCAAGTAGCCAACGTATACCACTGAAATGAGTAATGTCATCCACCATCTTGTGGTGAAGGGACCGTAATACTTCTTAAAGAATATCATCAATGCATGATCGTTGAATTCCCCATCTTGGTCGGCTGGAGGCTGCGACCCACCTGCGCAGAATATCTTGTACGCTGTAGATTCGGTCTCCTCCTTAGGTTTGACTTTAAGACATGACATGCAGTGTCTGTTCGCCGCCTCACGTCTACCAAATAGAGCCATGCAGGCACCGAAGAAAGTAATCTGGTATACGTAGTCAAAGATGACAGCCACGCCGGTATACATGCAGAATATACGCACCGATCTGAAGTACGTTATAGCGCCAATACCGAAAGCCAAGGCATCTGTGATGGATGTGATGGTTATCGACATGGCAGCCTCGGAGAAGGCATAGCGCATGCGCTCTTCCACGGGCAGTCTGACGTCAGTCTGTCGCCAGGCAGCAACCATGATGAACATGTCGTCGACTCCAATACCTGAGATATTGAGAGAAAAAAATCACGATGTTGCGTATATATTTTGTCTGAGCCTGCAGCGAGGGGCCCGTTTGGTCACAACACTCCCGTAGTACATTGTCAGCTAGTGTTTTTCCCCATAAAGTTTAGAACTCGTATTAAAGTTACTGAGGTTTGAGCGAGCTCACGCGCCGTGGATTTTGCGTTGTGCGCGGCGTGAAGGGGGAGATCGCGAAGTTGTCCGATTCATAACCACACATTCTTGCACAACACATGACATCGTGTGAACATTCTCTTGTAATTCCCTACAAGTGGAACTGTTACTGGCATTGTTCAGCCACCGGTAAGGTCTCATGTTATAAACTCCGGAATATTCTTAAATGATGTCGAAAGTTAGTCTTTTTTGAGCCAAAAATTACAACAGTTATCATGTCTTTTTAATGCACGTTTATATGCAGTACGCCGTGTTTGTTTACCTCTAATACCCACTAAAGGTCATACGTGACGCACGGAGCGCAATCGGTCTAAGCTGTATCTCGTTTGTAGCCCCATAGCAAAAAAGAAAGAAAAGGTTTTTGTCACGCACTTTACCCTGCCAGCAATGATTTTTCATTGTGTGCACATTCTTTGTATTGTTGATTTATCTTGCTACTTTATATTCTACCGTTGATTTGAGGAACTTAGGGGACTTCTTTACTGACGCCCAGTAGATATTTTCCTAGTTCGGGATGGGAGACTTTTCATGTCTAAAAACAACTGGGAGTAAATCGACAGCGACCATTTTGTTTGCTTAGCGAATGCACGGTAGTTCTCGTATTGGTAAGAAACGAAATTGTGAAGATCAAAGATTTACACCAAACTTAAAAGGCCTAATGATGATGATAGTATAAAACATCCCTTGAAATATTTCTCTAGTTTCGCGGTTGGAGTTTATCGCTCAGTGAGCGTTTTATTCATTTGTTTTGCACCGATGTCATGCAAAATGTGTAATCGTTTTTTCACTATTTTCTCGTGACCGAGTTGGCTGATCGCTCTCAAACTTCTCCAGGTTTGTCAGTTTATGTATGTGATGGATTACATGAAGTGCTTACACTGCCAGCAAATGCTTTGAAGCAAAAACAATTCTGTGGTGTTCCTTTAACTTCACTGCCGTGGAGTGAGTTCTTCATTTATTGGTCTAAACATTTCGACATTGCGACTCGCCATCGTCAGGAGACTTCTTATTTTAGGTTGTATTATTGTTTACAAGGGTCAAACTTCTGGCAATCCCGGCCCTTTCTCCACCCCCCCCCCCTTCCTGGCCCGTTCAAATTTCGGTCCTCGTTGCGCAGTCTGCACTCCAGCTGTGGTATACGACATTAAGCGCGGGAACGAGAGGAAGGGTGGGTATGTTTAGTTTCACATGGCCCAAACATTTTGGCCGGCCTTTAATTGGGTTTTTAAAACAAGATCAATTTAAGATTGATTAAATATTGTTTGCTTACCAATAATAAGAAAAGGTGCCGATCCCACCACATTGATGTAAGGTACTCCGATGTAACCCATCAGACCGAACGATGAGAGCACAGCTAGGCCGGCAGATATCACCCCACACCCGGCCAACCAAGGCTTGCTCCGTACCCAGTCCAACATCACACAGGAACAAATGCTGAAGGTAATCAACAGCGTAAAAGTGATACTAAAGTCTTTGATGACATTGGAGCTGGCTTTATCTAACTCTGTCTCAAGAGTACTGGATACCTGGCGAGTGACTCTTATCTCGGTTGAATTGAAGGCTTCAACAACTTGAAGAAACTCGTCCTCCCATAGAGCACTTCGTTGGTCGTCCATGCTGTCTTGATGCCGTAAGATGTAAGACAACTGCATGACCTCTGCTGAAAGAACTTCATCCGATAAATTAGATTTGAACTTCACTCCTCCCAGCTCTCCACCAAAAAACACAGTTTTTTTGTTTGAACTGTAGACAGGATAAGTCAGATTGATCGCCTGTAACATGCTTGAGTTGTAATCGTATACAGACAGTATTGCATTTTCATTACAAGTATTGTTCCATTTGACACAGATATCAACAAAATAAAATGTATCCACCGAATCGTTGTGTAGCATCGTCCCATGAAGATTAAGAATTTCTTCATGAAGATTAAGAATTTCTTCAAAGACAGTCTCCGTCAGAACGTTTCCACCATCTTGTCTTTGTATGATTACTTTCCCCGATCGACCAAGCCTTGTCAGACGAGAGACTAAGGTGTCATTGTCGCCATGTTGTGTATAAAGCTCTTCCACTGTTTTCCGGTCTGTTTTCGCCTGCCCATTCTCCGGTGTGTATAAATTCTCTACGCTCTGCTCACTTGTAATGAACGAAATTCCAACACCGAGTACTCCAGCCAGCAACATCGGTGAGAATAGGAACCACAACGGGTGCCTGGCGATGAAACCGCCATAGTTGAAGAAGAGTTTCTTAATATTCTTCTCGATGCAATCGAATCTCATGTTGTTGTTGCTGTTGTTGTTTTGGTTGTGCTTGGTTTTTTTTTTGGTGTTTTTTTTGGGGTGGGGGGGGGGGTCGAAAACTTGAATTTGATAGCCAAGACCTTGCTGGATCTTTCCTCGTTCACAACACACAATTATAGTTTTATTGGTTTGACAATTATGATGAGATATGCAACAACGATTGTTTTTTTCTCTAGTTAGCAACAACGATCACTTCATCGTTTTGGAAACCGCTGTTTGTCTGGGAAAACCAATCCAATGTTCATGCATATATTAACGACACACTCCTGTTTTTGGTTAATAATTGATAAAGTGTGTTTACTCAGGTACGCCTGCCAATGAAACTGATCAAGCCGTACCAAGCGCTGGTTGATGTATGTAAAGGGTGGGAGGTCAACACTTAGACGTTAGATTAATGTCTGGTGATTATTTTGTCAGTCAAATTTTGAGTCATGTGCTAACAACGAAGTGCTTGTTATTTTCGAAACACATTATGTAAAGGAAATCACACGCACTTTTTAATGGTTTTGTGGTTGTTTCCTTAACACATTAATACAACAAACCGAAAACGAACAAACAAGCATTCAACACACAAACAAAATACCCAATTCAAAAACACAAACAAACAAATAAATAATTACCACAACAAACAAAAAGTCAAGAACAACATTATTGGTTGATGTTTGGTCGTGTTTTTTTAAATGGCCCCATGAACCAGCCCGGTATCGAGTGCACTACAGAAAAACGCAAGTGAAAACAATCTTTGGGAAAAAAAAACAGTAACGAACACAGTGCCATTAGGTATTTCAACTGAGCAAAAAACGTGTGTATGGAAACTTAAATAAATCCAGAGAGGTTATAATATAAGGATAACACGGCAATTTTGTTTTTTAACCGACTTGAGATTTTTAAAGAAACATGAACCAGTTCTTGAACCTAGCGGAAGGGTAATGTACAAATAACGATCGTCACAACTATAGAGATGCTGCTTTACAGATGTAGGGCGATTAAACATGGAGACTAATATAACATTTTTGAGCGGAAAAAACATCGTTTGGTAAACTACATGATATTAAAACACCGAAGAAATGCAAACCTTGAATTCCGAAAAAAATCTTATATTTCAAACAAACTCTTGAACCGAAAGAACGAACGAACGAACGAACGTCAGTGCCTCAGGTGGGCGCACATCCAACATTGATCGCGCACAATGGTGGACATGGCTCCTTATATAGGAATCAATTTCAGAAGCTGCGGGAAATGTACTGACATGTTTGGAAACTTGTACTGCATGGCTTAGAACTTCGTGGCAAATTGTGTTCAAAATCCACGTAAAGAAACATATGGCTCTGTTTGTTGGAGTTCCATTTCATCATTAAGTAAAAAATGATCAATTGTTGTGTACATTTTGACTTATTTTGTAGAATCTTGTGTTTGTTTCAAACTGTCATTGCGCATGTATGTTGCTTTAAGACTGCTCCCAGTACACTGTGAACTAAATATTATAACTACGATTGAATCAAAATGGCGCAGTAGACTGTCATATTGGCTACACTGTAAACAAATTGGGTAAAAAATGCCCAACTTTTTACCCAATTAAGGGCGAATAGTGAACTCTTCCAACTTTTGGGCAAAATATTACCCATCAAAGTTAGGCACTCTGATTGCCAAATAATTGGGTAATATTTCCTCATCAATAGTTGGGTATATTTTGGTAACCAACAGTTGGGTAATTTTTTGTTTACCCATTTTCTGGGTATTTAATAAATTATCAATAACCCACCTATTGGGCGATGATTTTATTAATGATTTAACCCTTTTCGGTGTTATCCAACAAATGGTGAATGTATTTAACCCTTTGATTTACAGTTTCTTCTGTGATACGTCATACAACCAGGCGTAGAAAATATCTTTTCCACGATGGCAAACGGTGGTGAGCTGTGACCTTCCAAGGCCTTGGCATCTCACTCAAAATTGAGAGGGTGCTCAGTGGTTTGTAGATGATTTGGAAGGTTAGTTTTCAACTAAATACAGTTTGTTTCCTGTTCAGTTGTTGTACACAGTCGTGACAGTTGCAGCGCAAGCACACGCATACATGCCACAACCGGCGTTGCACATAATGGCATGATAAAACTGAAACTAAAAACTGAAACTAATTCAATAGTAGTGTCGCTGTGTTGCTCGCTCTGCAACTGCCACGACTATGTACGACTGAATAGAAAACACAACTTCATATTTAGTTAAAAACTAACCTTCAAATTTGATCTATATCTACTGGAAAACCCCGCTCGTCACAGCCACTCCTCCACTCGCCATGTTGGAAAATATCGTTATGTTTTTTCATACCTTGCCCAACTTTTGGGCAACTCTTTGATCGTAGTGCGCATGATCGGATGATTTTGACCAATTAATGTGCATCATTTTAACCAACAATCAAAATTAACTAAAATTACCCAAAAAGTTCCTCCAATAAATAAGCAAAAGTGTAACCAACAGTTATGATAAATTCAGATTACGAATTATTTGCCCAACACTTGCCCAAATTTTTTTCCGCTTTTTAAACAAAAAATTGGCAAACAAAATGTTTGTCCAACACCAATTATTGGTTTTGTTGGGCAATTATCGACCAATAATTGTTGAAGTTACTTTGCCCAACAAATGATTTGACCAACGTTTTTGCAGTGTAGGAAATAGTAGTAGAAATTTTGAAAAGTTATGCTAATTTAAAATGACTATCATCACTAGAAAGACGTATAAACATAAGTGAAACCTATGAGGTAATCGGAAAATGTTAGCCTAAACCTTTATTTCGTACATGCCACGGTCGAATCACATACTATGAAATGACTATAGGCTGTTGGATGTGAATTAATTTTGTCTTTATTCAAGTCCAGTTCTCAAGCGAGAGATTCATATGCCGTCGATACGAAGCTATTAATGGTGGTCCCGGCACAGGTTGGGGATTTTTTCTGATGTGGACTTAAAATAAAAGGACTACCACGGGATTGGGACTTGAGTCAAGTCTAGGATTATTTTTGTGATATTGACACTAATTCATTCAGGTATTAGCTCAAATTTACATGAAACTTTGTCTAACTGTTCCACTATGGCTAAAATGAACACATACAAAAATTAAATCCATACTCCATATCGTTTTCGAGCTACAGCCTCTTAAAATATGCTAAAATCTCCCCCTTTTGGAGCTCCGCCCATCGTCTTGGTGGTATTCTTTTCAAACGTTAAGAGCCCGTAATTTAATAACGACACAAGCTGTGTGGCTGAAAGGTGTATGCTATTTAAGTTGTGGCCCTTCATTCATAATTTGGCTGCATTGGGCCTGCCAGACACCCCTTACCTCGGGGTTAAACATCGGAGGAACGACCTAAAACCAAATTGAAATGACCGATAACAATATTTTTAATACAAGTATCAACTGCCGCCAGACGAAAGTTTTGCTGCATTGGGCCCGGCAGACACCTCCCCTCCCCTGGGTTAAACATCAGAGGAACCCCCTGAAACCAAGTTGAAATGACCGATAACAATATTTTTAATACAAGTATCAACTGCCAGACGAAAGTTTTGCTGCATTACCCACGGGACATTTTTTTTTTTTTTTTTTTTTTTGGGGGGGGGGAACTCCACACTGTCAGACTGAGACTAAACGATATGTAAATGAGACAGATGTGTGTGTCCAATACCAAAATGCCGGTTTGGTCACGTGATTCATTTGATGTTAGCTGGGAAAAGCTGAAGTTTCGATGACGAAGCCAGAAAGGTTTCACACAACCATGGCCTCAGAGGTATGTACAAACATTGAGCAATAAACTTCTGAACTTGAGGTAAGATTTTCATTTCTTTTTTGAGGACTGTTTATCAAGGCCACTACGGGTAAAACTTTTGAGGCACTGGCGGTGGCAGACACACAGTTTTTATCGTTATATTAATAATTTGTGATATTTGTTTGTTTTTATTATTTCTTTCACAGATGACATCATGCTCACTTTCGAACGAAATCTTGGGTGCAGAACATGGGGAGATGAAGCAGCAATGAGGCAGGCGTCCCATCATTGCCGCCAAGTCGAGGTAACTGCAGAAAAAACTTAACCTTGAAAGCCCCATCATGCTGTTAAAATTAGGCATGCCCTTGAGGTACGTTCTTCATCCTCTTTAGTAATTTGATCTCTACGAAACAATTAATTAAATTTGCATTTGATTGGTCAATACAAGGCAACAAGAGTGTGATATATTAGGGGAATGAGTATGAGCTTGGTCAGTTTTAAACTCTCAGTTTTAGACTCGGAAGTTTTTCCTCCTGATTTTGCCGTCTTAAGAAAGATCATCCAGATAGCAATGAGAACTTATGTAAGCTGTTTATATCTTAAACTGGTTTAGGCTTGAGAGACTGACAGAAGATGATGGCAAGCTGTTCCAATTAACGAGCAATGTTTGAAAGAAACTAGTACAAATAACTTTGGTTAAAGAATTGGTGATGAGGTCTGCAGTTTTTCTTGGTGATGATGTTACCAACCAACCCTTGAGTGATTTTGTACATCTCGCATTTTTTTTTTCTGTGGGTTTTTCTCGAGTTGGTTTGTTTCCTTCTTATTTCAACCTTCTCATATCCGTCTGGATGAGTTTTTCTAAAGGCAAAATTTGGAGGGAAAAGTTCTGTACGAGTCAAAAACCTAACTGATGTGTAACCTTGTAACCAAGTCTGATGAGGTCCTCCAATGATAATATCTGGTTTTAATCAGATGCAAGTAGAGATCAATGACTGATCGGAATTCTGTGGAAGTTTGCACCATCATGACCATCCCCAAACATGATGTAGTTGTGTGTGTACAGTATAAAACCGATAATTTGACGGGATACACAAAACCTCATGGTGACACAGGTCGGTGATGGAGTAGACTAGACGTTGCAAAAATCCAATGTGAATTACTGTAGCAAAGATGGTTGTCACATGTAAATTTCACACACATAAGACTCAAATCAAAAAGAAAATTGTAGGCATCCACTGAAGAACAAGGTTGAATAATTTAAAAAAAGAAAACAAGCATTTTCGGGATATTTTAAATTTTCTGAGTCATGTCTCATTGTTTTCATTAAATTATTCCACAAGTGCAATAATTTTCAGTTTTGTACATATGCTGTTGATTTAACAAATAATGTTTTTATTTTGCAGACTGTTGGCAGTTCTGCAAAGTCAATCCAGAGCCCCAAAGACCCAAGTCCTATTGCCAGAAGATATGGCATTTCCAACAGAGCCATTGCTGAGGCATCGGCGGCTTGCAGGGACTACTCTAAGAGCCTTGCCTAGAAAGTCGCAGAACATGAACAACAAATTTAGGCGACCATTGGAGGTAAGCCTGTTTTCTGATTACACTTTTTAATTGCATTCTCCTAGAGATAGTTTCTTAGATATTCCTGTGTGCTGAAACGTCATAGAGATATACATGCTACATTAAGCAGTCGCTCTGATTCTCTTCTGATCTCCAGAAGACTTCCTGTTTATAACCGCTAAGTACATTTATGTAATAAAAAAAACATTGTAATGGTGTTTGCACACTGAACATGCGTTCTGATATAAACAATAAGTTGTAAGGAAAACTAACAATAGCAAACACATTTGAAGATGAAAGTTTGACATTTCAGAATTTCATAAATTTAATTTTTAACTTAAAGGAACGTTACAGAATTGGTGAGAAAAAAAACACGTTTATGTCACAGATTTACATAAAACTTACACAGTTTAATGATGATGATAAGTTGAAAACATCCCTTGAAATGTCATATTTGATTAGAAATAAATAATCTAACTTCGCAAATGGAGTTTATTGCTCAGTTTATTGCTCATTTTTATTTTTGCATCGATGCATTGCAAAATTTGTAATCGGTTTTTTACTATTCTCTCGTCAACAAGATGGCCGATCGATCTCAAACTTCTACAATTTCAAAAACAAATTGCCTTTTTTGAAATTTTGACCTTAAAATGAGTAGTTAAGACCCCACATGAAGGTGGTATTTGAATTATTTTTTTTCTCAAAAACTGCCTGGCTATATTTACCTTTCAAAAAAAGTTGTTTGAAACCAGTTTATGCACCAATGAGGATGGGGAGTGCAAAAACAATGGGTGTACTCCAAATGTACCCTTTTCAAGACAATCACACTTTTACCTTCGTTTTCCTATACATTTGTGTACAAGGTCAAAGTTTATACGTTAATTACATAGATTTGTAGTATCAATATAAAGTTAAAAATACATTTTATAGATAGATCTATCGAATGTGATTAAAGTTGACACAAATTTTGAAAATACTGATTTTTGACCTTTTTTGACCTTTTGACCCCAAAGTGACCTTAAAATTCAAAATCAAGCTGGGCATCCACCCTAATCGTCTTCCCGAGCCCATGATCCATACATCTAGCATGGATGCCAGCCATTAACAAACTATGCGTTTTTTTTTTTTTTCTAGAGCACTTTTTAAAGTTTGGCTGGTCTACATGGCTACAGGTTAATTTGGGCCTGGTCGTGGTGCGCCCTTCGGACCGCCTCTCGGACAATAAAGATTTGCGTACGTTCCAGTAATAAGGGGACAGGCAGTGCTGCTGGTGCAAGAGTATCGAGTGACCAATCAAAATTCTGGTTACACGCCCGAGTATTTACCATATGTCCTATTTAGGTTTCCTTACGTCCTTTCGTTTACGTTCTGGTGCATCCCTCCTGAGACGACAATTATTTTGTGACTTGTTGTCCAATTTCTCAAAAACTACAGAACCTCAGTTTGTAATATTTGAAGGGAAGCTTTCCACTATCATTATCTTCAAACCATGTAAGTTTAATGTAAATCTGTGAACATTTTGAAAAAATGACCGAATCCTTTAAAGGGAAGCTACACGTTTGGTAATTGTCGTTACATTTTGCTCGCTGGGTGGGAATTTGTTATTAATAATATTATTACTATTAATATATATGGTATATTTAATCTGACTTAAAAAAACAACCAAAAGGTTGCCAACATTCAAAATTTACAAACTTTGTACGGAGTTAGGAAAAAAATGATTTAACAATAAACATGTTAAAGACAGTGGACACTATTGGTAATTGTCAAAGACCAGTCTTCTCACTTGGTGTATCTTAGCATATGCATAAAACAACAAACCTGTGAAAATTTTAGCTCAATCGGTCGTCGAAGTTGCGATATAATAATGAAAGAAAAACATCTTTGTCACACGAAGTTGTGTGCTTTCAAATGCTTGATTTCGAGACCTCAAATTATAAATCTGAGGTTTCGAACTCAAATTCGTGGAAAGTTACTTCTATCTCGAAAACTACATCACGTCAGAGGGAGCTGTTTCTCACAATGTTTTATACCATCAACCTCTCCCCATTACTCATTATCAAGAAAGGTTTTATGCCAATAATTAGTTTGAGTAATTACCAATACTTATCGTTATTCTTACACTATACAAGTTGATAAGGTGAGTTTGTAGATTTCCATATTGCCCATGCTGGACAATTTCCCCCAAAGTCAGATCATCAACGTATTTCCATCGCCCACAGCAATCTATTGAATCATCGTTGACAAGAACAAGAATGTATTAGGACCAATTGAGCTCCTTGAGGAACGCCACAAGAAATGGATTTGGTCGACGAAAAATGACCCATTAGTTAAAGGAACACGTTGCCTTGGATCGGACGAGTTGGTCAAAACAAAAGCGTTTGTAACCGTTTTTTATAAAATGCATATGGTTGGAAAGATGTTTTAAAAGTAGAATACAATGATCCACACAAGTTTGCCTCGAAATTGCGTGGTTTTCCTTCTACTGTGCGAACTAACATGGTCGGCCATTTATGGGAGTCAAAATTTTGACCCCTATAAATGGCCGACGTGTTAGTCGACATGGTAAAAGGAAAACCACGCAATTTCGAGGCATGTTTGTGTGGATCATTGTATTCTACTTTTACAACATCTTTCTACCCATATGCATTTTATAAAAAACGGTTACAAACGCTTTTAAAAGACCAACTCGACCGATCCAAGGCAACGTGTTCCTTTAAAGGCAGTGGACACTATTGGTAATTACTCAAAATAATTATTGGCATAAAACCTTTCTTGGTAACGAGTAATGGGGAGAGGTTGATGATATAAAACATTGTGAGAAACGGCTCCCTCTGAAGTGCCATAGTTTTCGAGAAAGAAGCAATTTTCCACGAATTTGATTTCGAGACCTCAGATTTAGAACTTGAGGTCTCGAAATCAACCATCTTAGTGCACGCAACTTTGTGTAACAAGGGATATTTTTCTTTCATTATTATCTCGCAACTTCGTTGATCAATTGAGCTCAACTGTGAAGGCTATAGTCTTTGACAATTACCAATAGTGTCCACTGCCTTTAAGTGATGTGTGTGCAACCATTGAGAAAGCTGCAGATGATGGGAACTATGGACTGTCTGACTCCGAGGTTCAATAGTTTCTAAATAACAACTGTGTGGTTATTATTACGGTCAAGGGCCTAAGTAAAATAAATTGTGCAAAGTTGGGCATAATGGCCGGGTTTATCCAGTCCTTCAATAATAAAATGTAACTTCTCAACAAGAAAGTGTGATGTGGAACAGTCATTAATAGGAACCTTTAGATTCGAGTGAACGTGGACCTCGTTCACGTCGACCACGGTTGTGGTTTTTCCAAGTGATGTCATAACCATAGTTTTTGGGGTCGCGGCTCTATGGGGCGCCAAATGTAAAACATTTATTAAACGCAATTATTTACTTATAAGTCATTTTACAACACATAGTTCATTATTCATCGATTATTAATTTTGACTTATATTTACAAATAATAAATTTTAAACCACACAATTATACATAAGCTTTGCAAGGGTGATGACACACACCGCAAGCATAGAGAATCACACCGGATTCACCAACTCAAGACAGTCCAAGAACCAAACATAAACACTGGTTTTGAATAGCTTAACATTACCCTCCATTTTACTTCAGCTAAAGAATTTATATTTATTTTCTGTAAATAAAGTGTAAAATAATACGTTTTAATATATATAGGCCCTGGCTACAAAAACTGTCTCCATTTGCAGTGGTATGTGGTAACCCGTTGTCTCCACATTAACAGCCCCCCCCCCCCCCCCACACACATGTTTTGAAAACACCCTACCTTTGATCTTGTTTTTCTTTAATTTGTCCATTATAGTTGCATCATGCAAATTGCTCTCTAATCCAACCCTTTCACGTTTCCCGGCATTGTTATACATACAATGCATTACGCCCCACTATAGGTCCAGTAATCCATTCTTTCATACGACCATCCTTTGTACTCATACTCCTATTGGGGTTCGTAGCATAGTGCCTGCCCCTATATACATCCACGATCTTAGGTTAAAGTCACCCGGGCCAAATTTCATAGAGCTGCTCAGCACAAAACTTTTACTTGGCAAAAAGTCTTCCTTGATAAAAGAGGATTAGTAGGCCTACCAACAAAATGTCCACGTGGTTTTCAGGATAGGCAAGCAAACAGCTGACTTCGTAACAAGCAATATGCAACTGTGACTGGTAAGCCTATTTTTATCAAGGCAGAAATGTAATGCTAAACAAATTGTTGTGCCTAGCAGCTCTATGAAATTGGGCCCAGTGGTTTTTCAAATTAATAGAAACTTTGATTGGCTATAATGTGCCCAATTGTATGGATCCTTCCCTTAATCCATTCCCCCATTGTCTATAATAGGAAATGTATTTTTTCCGCCTCGCAAGAAGGTTCAGTTTGGATCGAAAGCTAATTATAAATAAAAGGCCATCTACCCACTCATTGTTGCAAGAAGCTTGGTATATGTAATTCTACACGCAATTTTTTTTTTTTTTTTTACAAACAATGATGATTGTTAATTTTGCTCATGCAGTTATTTTGATATACATATCGGACAACTTTCATTTTATAGGGCAACGAAAGCGTTCTTTCAGTTATACACATAGATTTGTTCGTTGTAAAATTTATTATTTTTAAATACAAGTAAAATAGTGGATAAAATTATTTATGTTATGTGAATAACATCGTTAAATAACTAGTTTACAATTGGCGCCTCATACGACACAACGTGCAGACAACATTAGATTTCGCGTCCAAGACGTCGACTGACACGTGACTACATCTTGCTGTGACTTTGCGCATGCGTCAAGTCGTCACCAATGTTGTCTGCACGAGTTGAGGACCCAAAAACTGTGGTTTTGACGTACGTTCGGAAATAACACAGCCGTGCTGGACGTGAACGTAGCCTTTATAAAGGCGCACGCGGCACCTAGATGTCACTCATGCCACTCAAGAAAAGAGAAGAGCGAGAGTAGCGACGCAGCAAAGCGCCTTGAATAAAGGCTAGCGTTACAACGTGAACGAAGTCCGCGTTCACTTAAATCTAAAGGTCCCTAATATCTCCATATGTTTAGCATCAAATGTTTAGTGTCTTCCATTTAGCTTTATAGGTTGTTCTAAAAAAATACTCATGCTACCGCATGTGCCCAATTTCATAGAGCTGCTAAGCACAATTTGCTAAGCATGAAATGTCTTCCTTTGTAAAAACAGGATTACCAAATGATCATTATGTTGCATATTGCTTGTTACTGTTATTCAGCTGTTGTTTGCTTAGCCTGAAAATCACGTTGTAATTTGGTTGGTATCCTGTTTTGACCAAGTCAAAAAGTTAATGCTAAGCAAATTTTGGGCTTAGCAGCTCTATGAAATTGGGCCCAGGTAAGTTCAGAGCGGGGTGCTAGCGTAAAAGAGCCTTGGGCAATGCTAATGTCAGGTTAGACTGCTATTGTCATTGTGGACTCACAGCTAAGAGCTGAAGTGCGAAGGACGCGGCTACAACGTGTTCGAGAAGCTGGCATGCAAGGGCGCCTTTGGCTGCCAGCCACATCAACTCATTATGATTTTTATGACCACGGAGTACAGCCAAAGATCGAAAGTGCTTGATTTTTTTCCCGAGGGAGAAAAACCGGATGGTTTGGGAAACCCTCATGGCACAGCAGAGAACCAACGCACAACTCAACTCACATATGGTGGCCCTGGCCGGGAATCGAACCAGGGTCACCTTGGTGAGAGGCGAGCGTTTTACGCACAAGCCAATCATGCCACATTATAAGGGTTTACAAGGTGCTACGGAAGCAGCCACAGCCAGAAACTTAGGGGCGAAATCCTTCTCTTTTCGATAAGTGCACTGGGTTCTTTTTCATGGGTTACACAACACATGGGACCAACGGCTTCACGTCCCATCCGAAAGACGGAGGCAATGGTTAAGAGTCTTGCTTAAGGACACAATGTGTCATGGCTGTGGATTCGAACCCACACTCTGCTGATCAGAAACACCAGAGTTTGAATTTGGTGTTCTTAACCGCTCGGCCACGACACTTCCACGGTTGAGTTAAGTTTGAGTTGTTAAGGCATCAGTTTGCATCCTATCTGCTATTTTATAGAGTTCCATTATAAAAATATTTTTCGAACAAAATAACGTTTACAGTAATTTCGGATGTTCCTTTTTTTTTTTTTTTTTTTTTTTTTTTTGGGGGGGGGGGAGGGGGTGGGACTGGGCGTTGGAGGTCTATGAGAAACCGCCCTACGCTGACATGGGCTTAGCTCTAGGGATGTGCAATGATCCGACAGACGCCAAATCTCGCAGGTAGTCTTGATCTGATGGAGGCCTTGGGGACAACGGGGTGGTGGGCATCGTCTTGTGGTTGCTGATGGAAAAGGGTGCAGAGAACGGTCTGGGTGCGACGTGGGAGGACACGGTGGCCAGCCTCGGTTGACGGTCGACTGGAACCACAACCATTGCAGTACCGTTCGCGACGTTCGTTGGGGGACTCGTCTTCACGTTGATTTCGGACGTAAACACTTTGTCGCAAACTTTCACGGGAATTGTGAGCCGGAGGAAAACGGGGAGGAAAACAAGTCCATGCAAGGCACCGATGAAGATAACAAGAAACATCGTCTTGAAGAAGGTTCTGAAGATGTACGAATCTGTGAAGGCGAGGACTACGGCGCCGAGTATGGTAGAGAGGGAACCCTGTACGATGGGCATGCCGACGGAGTACAGAGCATGGATGATGTTGGCCTGACGAGAACCTTTGTCTGCTGTGACGTAGGCGTAGCTGATGTGTGCTGAGAAATCCACACTGAAACCTACGGAGAGAATGAGGCTAGTCATGGCGATGGCATCGAGGTTGACTTGCCAAAAGGTCATGTACCCAACCACCCCTGTAACGATGGAGGCTACAGCCAGAGTAACGATGATAGAACAGATTGGGTTCGGGATCATGAGTAAAGCTACAATCAACATAGCTCCGACCGCGATGCCTAAGTTTTGAAGCGTGTTTGGCAAGATTGATATGTATTGATCATAGAAGATGAAGGCTGGATGGTAGACTATTGCAGGTAGCTCTGAATCCTTTGCAATTTGTCTCAGCTCGGTCGTCATGAATCTTTCTTTTTCGGTGGTGTTCAGGTCTTTCGTTGTGACAAAGAATCTCGAGGCCTTAATGTTGGTGCCGTTATCGCAGAAAACAATATCAAGGGAGTACTGTTTATAGGCTGGATGTTTGAGGAAATCGTCTCGGAGTATGTTGATGAATTCGGCCTGGTTTGGTTCTTTGAGGTTGGTAGAGTTTAGGAAATCAAGATAGTCCCGAAGCCATGAAGCAGACAGATTGTGGTCTCTACTGAACGTATACTCGTTGTTTTCCACCTTTGCTAAACTCTGTTCCATGATGTCTTGTACTTTTGGATTCCAGACGTCTCTTTTCTCGGTGAACACCAATGCAACCTGCGGACCATACTGCTTGAAGTAGGCACTTTCCATATCTAGGAAGTCAGCTGCGTATGAGTTATCTCGGGCGAGGTTGCGCAGACTCAGACCTTCTTGTACCTGAGTACATCCATAGATGGCGGCAACCAAGTAGCCAACGTATACCACTGAAATGAGTAATGTCATCCACCATCTTGTGGTGAAGGGACCGTAATACTTCTTAAAGAATATCATCAATGCATGATCGTTGAATTCCCCATCTTGGCCGGCTGGAGGCTGCGACCCACCTGCGCAGAATATCTTGTACGCTGTAGATTCGGTCTCCTCCTTAGGTTTGACTTTAAGACATGACATACAGTGTCTGTTCGCCGCCTCACGTCTACCAAATAAAGCCATGCAGGCACCGAAGAAAGTAATCTGGTATACGTAGTCAAAGATGACAGCCACGCCGGTATACATGCAGAATATACGCACCGATCTGAAGTACGTTATAGCGCCAATACCGAAAGCCAAGGCATCTGTGATGGATGTGATGGTTATCGACATGGCAGCCTCGGAGAAGGCATAGCGCATGCGCTCTTCCACGGGCAGTCTGACGTCAGTCTGTCGCCAGGCAGCAACCATGATGAACATGTCGTCGACTCCAATACCTGTAGATATTGAGAGAAAAAAATCACGATGTTGCGTATATATTTTGCCTTAGCCTGCAGCGAAGGGCCCGTTTGGTCACAACACTCCCGTAGTACGTTTTCAGCTAGTGTTTTTTCCCCATAAAGTTTAGACCTCGTACTAAAGTTACTAAGGTTTGAGCGAGCTCACGCGCCGTGGATTTTGCGTTGTGCGCGGCGTGAAGTTGGGCTGTGAAGGGGGAGATCGCGAAGTTGTCCGATTCATAGCTGACAGCTATCCCTTCTAAGAATAATTTTGAGGGTGAAAATAAAGGGATTTGCAGCTTCTCAATGAGATTTTTTTTGAAAACATTGGTAGCAAAATCATAACAATGAGGGTAATGCAAAACCACACTTTCCGTGCACAAACACATGACATCGTGTGAACATTCTCTTGGAATTTCCTTCAAGTGGAACTGTTACTGGCATTGTTTAGCCACCGGTAAGGTGTTATGTTACAAACTCCGGAATATTCTTAAATGATTTCGAGAATTTAGTCTTTTTTGAGCCAAAAATTACAACAGTTATCATGTCTTTTTAACGCACGTTTATATGCAGTACGCCGTGTTTGTTTACCTCTAATACCCACTATAGGTCATACGTGACGCACGGAGCGCAATTGGTCTATTAAAATGGTCATATCGGCCCAAAATGGGACCTACAGTAGTCTTGGTTCCAAGACCATTGGTGTTGCCTGGTCACACACAACCAACGTTCCGATTATGCACAGCAAAAACTGTACACGCTTGTAATGAACGAACGCTAGCGGGCGCTCTGTTTCTCTGATTTAGATCTCACCATGGTCTTGGATATTTGCAACGACGGGTCTTAACTTTTTTATTGTTTTTCGTCAAATCTCCCCCGACATTCCGGTGGAGCCAATCAGAGGCTGCGTAGCGGTTGGCTCATGAATAATAATCATCAGTGTTGTGCATGCAGTGTACAGTGCATGCAGTTTACAATGCATGCAGTAAGTACGTTGCATGACTTTTGCTATACTCTGCATGTGTGTGTGGGTATACGTTTTTATCGGAGTATAATAATATCCAGATCAGCAGGATTTGAAACTTTGCACGGTGGAAATACGATATAGAATAAAGGTTTGCGGTAACACCACAAACCTTTCTATTAATATCCAGATACACACTTCTGCATTGCCATGATGCAGTTTGAAATGCGATCGTGGGGTTATGCTCCCGACGTGACAGGGCCCAATTTCATGAAGCCTGTATTGGCACAACAATTTGCTTAGCACAAAATAGTATTGCTTAGCAGAAACTGGTTACTGAACCAATTTTTAATTAAATTTGAAATGTTGTAGACTTGTGGCTAGTGCCCAACTAAATTGTTGGATAGTAAAGAAACTGTGTACAGTATTTTCTGCCAAACAGATAACTGGTGGGCCCTGTAGTGTTATTCACAGTGAAAATTGTTTAATCTTGGGGGAAGGAAATCTTGAGGGTATCAAAAGCGTCCTTTTGAGAACGTATTTTGATACGTAAGCGTCGCTGCAGATCTTGGAACGTAAGCATAGCTTGACACGGGATTGAAAGCGTACCTTTTGATATTATAGCGTAACCTAAACGTATCTTGGACTGTATAATAAGCGTAGCTGAGTAGCTGCGCAGCTTGGAACAAAACAATATCTTTTGGAGCGTAAGCATATCTTGAAACGTAAACGTAGCTGCGTATCTTGAAACGTAAGCGTAACCTCACATGGGATTGAAAGCGTACCTTTTGATACTATAGCGTAACTTGAAGGAAAGTAAGCAGATCTAGGAATGTAAGCACAGCTGAGTAGCTGCGTAGCTTGGAACGTTGACATATCTTTTGGAGCGTAAGCATATCTTGGAACGTAAGCGTAGCATCGTGGAACGTAAACGTAGCTGCGTATCTTGGAACGTAAGCGTAGCTTGACTCGGACTTGAAAACGTACCTTTTGATATTATAGTGTAACTTGAAGGAACGTAGACTTAAGTGTATCTTGGAACGTAAACGTAGCTGAGTAGCTGCGTAGCTTGGAACGTAACCATATAATATCTTTTGGAATGTAGTCGTAACCATATCTTTTGGAACAACTCATGAGAAATTGTGAATTTTGATTGTTTGTCGAGTGGCGACTACTGCTATTCAACTCACTTAGTTAATTGTGCGGCTAAGACTACGTACTATAAAAGTAGTTGTGATCAAATTCCTGCTTGGTTAACCACTTTTGTCGCTCATGACTATTCACAAAAACTTTTTACAAAACACATGCAGACGTCAGTGACACAATCTTTCAATCATTTCAGATGCCTCTTCGGCAAACAATATGTCACGATGCATCTGGGGCAGCGGGAGTAAGTTTCGCGACTAATATCGAAGTCGCAGTTATTTGAGACGACTATAGTCAGGTCATAAATTCCACTAGTTGCCCAATTTAATCATTACCTCAAAAATAGCTCTTCGTTCACAGAATTAAAAAATAATACTTTGTTTGACAAAATTATGCTTTGAGGGAAGTTTGTTTTATCATTATTCTTATTTCAACCTTTTATAAAAAACTCTCATAATTTTGTTAAGCTACTCACACAATAACACTGTCAATATAACAAAATGCGGTATGTGACGTTTCGACATCATCAACATTACCTGAAAACTCATAACAAAAAGAAATTAGGGGGCCATGAAACAAAATGGAGCATATTGGAACGTTGCGATCATAAGAAACAACAGATTCGACACCCGCAAGCTTGGAGTTCATAGCACCCGGGATTTAACACCTTCAACCCCCACGAGACACGGCATGGGTGGTACGTGATATTCCACAAGGCTTACGTTCCGATTGCTCCACGCCGTGGGGCCATACAAGCGTCCGTTGGTTACACGGACTCTCTGAATGCTAATCTTACATTCGATTTTTGACCATTATTTACTATTTCAAATCGTCACGTATCCATAATCTGAATAGGTAGTCTATACTTAAAATTTCACCGTTTTCCTTTTAATAGGCCTAATGACCACGGAATCACTTTGAGCAAAGATTATTAAAAATATAGCGCCGATCATATTGACCTTTGACTCGATCTAGTTTGAATACTCATCTTCAATTCGTCACGTGATATGAATATTGCATACATTAAAAGTCATTTACATAGTCTGGCCACGCCTTCAATTTGCAAATATCCAAGACTTGGTGAGCACAGACATGGTGAGATCCGGAAATCAGAGAAACAGAGCGCCCGCTAGCGTTCGTTCATTACAAGCGTGTACAGTTTTTGCTCTGCATAATCGGAACGTTGGTTGTGTGTGACCGCGCAACACCAATGGTCTTGGAACCAAGACTAGACCTACAGTCCTAGCTGTATCTCGTTTGTAGCCCCATAGCAAAAAAAGAAAGAAAAGGTTTTGTCACGCACTACCCTGCCAGCAATGATTTTTCATTGTGTGCACATTCTTTGTATTGTTGATTTGTGTTGCTACATTATATTCTACCGTTGATTTGAGGAACTTAGGGGACTTCTTTACTGACGCCCAGTAGATATTTCCCTAATTCGGGATGGGAAACTTCTCATGTCTAAAAACAACTGGGAGTATACGACATTGAGCGGGGGAACGAGGGGAAGGGTGGGTATGTTTAGTTTCACATGGCCCAAACATTTTGGCCGGCCTTTAATTGGGTTTTTAAAACAAGATCAATTTAAGATTGATTAAATATTGTTTGCTTACCAATAATAAGAAATGGTGCCGTTCCCACCACATTGATGTAAGGTACTCCGATGTAACCCATCAGACCGAACGATGAGAGCACAGCTAGGCCGGCAGATATCACCCCACAACCGGCCAACCAAGGCTTGCTCCGTACCCAGTCCAACATCACACAGGAACAAATGCTGAAGGTAATCAACAGCGTAAAAGTGATACTAAAGTCTTTGATGACATTGGAGCTGGCTTTATCTAACTCTGTCTCAAGAGTACTGGATACCTGGCGAGTGATTCTTATCTCGGTTGAATTGAAGGCTTCAACAACTTGAAGAAACTCGTCCTCCCATAGAGCACTTCGTTGGTCGTCCATGCTGTCTTGATGCCGTAAGATGTAAGACAACTGCATGACCTCTGCTGAAAGAACTTCATCCGATAAATTAGATTTGAACTTCACTCCTCCCAGCTCTCCACCAGAAAATACAAACTTTTTGTTTGAATTGTAGACAGGATAAGTCAGATTGATCGCCTGTAACATGCTTGAGTTGTAATCGTATAAAGACAGTATTGCGTTTTCATTACAAGTATTGTTCCATTTGACACAGAGTTCAACATAATAAAATGGATCCACCGAATCGTTGTGTCGCATCGTCCCATGAAGATTAAGAATTTCTTCATGAAGATTAAGAATTTCTTCAAAGACAGTCTCCGTCAGAACGTTTCCACCATCTTGTCTTTGTATGATTACTTTCCCCGATCGACCAAGCCTTGTCAGACGAGTCACTAAGGTGTCGTTGTCGCCATGTTGTGTAAAAAGCTCTTCCACTGTTTTCCGGTCTGTTTTCGCCTGCCCATTCTCCGGTGTGTATAAATTCTCTACGCTCTGCTCACTTGTAATGAACGAAATTCCAATACCGAGTACTCCAGCCAGCAACATCGGTGATAATAGGAACCACAACGGGTGCCTGGCGATGAAACCGCCATAGTTGAAGAAGAATTTCTTAATATTCTTCTCGATGCAATCGAATCTCATGTTGTTGTTGCTGTTGTTGTTTCGGTTTTTTGGCGGTGTTTTTTTTTTTTTTTTTTTTTTTGGGGGGGGGGGGGTCGAAAACTTGAATTTGATAGCCAAGACCTTGCTGGATCTTTCCTAGTTCACAACACACAAATATAATTTTATTGTTTTGACAACTATGATGAGATATGCAACAACGATTGTTTTTTCTCTAGTTAGCAACAACGATCACTTTATCGTTTTGGAAACCGCTGTTTTTCTGGGAAAACCAATCCAATGTTCATGCACATAATATTAACGACACACTCCTGTATTTCGTTAATAATTGATGAATAAAATGTTTATTCAGGTACGCCTGCCAATGAAACTGATCCAAGCCGTACCAAGCCCTGGTTGATGTATGTAAAGGGTGGGAGTTCAACGCTTAGACGTTAGATTAATGTCTGGTGATTATTTTGTCAGTCAAATTTTGAGTCATGTGCTAACAACGAAGTGCTTGTTATTTTCGAAACACATAATGTAAAGGAAATCACAAGCACTTTTTAATGGTTTTGTGGTTGTTTCCTTAACACATTAATACAACAAACTAAAAACCACAATACAAAACAAGCAAACAAAACCGAAAACGAACAAACAAGCATTCAACACACAAACAAAATACCCAATTCAAAAACGCAAACAAACAAATAAATAATTACCACAACAAACAAAAAGTCAAGAACAACATTATTGGTTGATGTTTGGTCGTGTTTTTTTAAATGGCCCATGAACCAGCCCGGTATCGAGTGCACTACAGAAAAACGCAAGTGAAAACAATCTTTGGGAAAAAAAACAGTAACGAACACAGTGCCATTAGGTATTTCAACTGAGCAAAAAACGTGTGTATGGAAACTTAAATAAATCCAGAGAGGTTATATAAGGATAACACGGCAATTTTGTTTTTTAACCGACTTGAGATTTTTAAAGAAACACGAACCAGTTCTTGAACCTAGCGGAAGGGTAATGTACAAATAACGATCGTCACAACTATAGAGATGCTGCTTTACAGATGTAGGGCGATTAAACATGCAGACTAATATCAAATTTTTGAGCGGAAAAAACATCGTTTTATAAACTAAAACACCAAGAAATGCAAACATTGAATTCCGAAAAAAAATCTTATATTTCAAACAAACTCTTGAACCGAACGCACGAACGAACGAACGAACGTCAGTGCCTCAGGTGGGAAGGGTCTATTGCTTGCAGTTAGTCGTCAATGTTTGCCGCTGCATGAATCCACACTTAACGCGTTGGAAAAGCTGCGGAACCCATTTTATTATAAGCAACTGTAGAATGTATGCGGTATAAGGTGCATTGCACTGCACAGCGTGTTACTCAGTTCCCGATACTGACGTCATAGTAGACAAATCCCTAGTGCGATGGTTTATAGGGTCGTAGAGATGAGAATGGTAAATGAACGAAAACCCGTGAGAATTTGCCGCTATCGTACAACGAGTGCGTTGAGTTCATGCTGCGATGACAACCGACCGTGGTAACTTTTGAATGTTTTTGTTGTTTACTTCTCTTGTGCGGAAAATGTCGGACTTTCCCCTTGTTATTCCCGAATTTGTTAATTCAAGCACTTAGCCAATCATTGTCAATCTAGGTAAAACATTAACTGAACTTGGCGTACATCCAATATGGCTCTGTTTGTTGGAGTTCATTAAGTACAACATGATCAATTGTTGTGTCTTTGACTTATTTTGTAGAATCTTGCGTTTGTTTCAAACTGTCATTGCGCATGTATGTTGCTTTAAGACTGCTCCCAGTACACTGTGAAATAAATATTATAACTACGATTGAATCAAAATGGCGCAGTAGACTGTCATATTGGCTAGGAAATAGCAGTACAAATTTTACAAAGTTTTGCTAATTTAAAATGACTATCATCACTACAAAGACGTATAAACATAAGTGAAACCTATGAGGTAATCGGAAAATGTTAGCCTAAACCTTTATTTCGTACATGCCACGGTCAAATCACATACTATGAAATGACATAGACTGTAGAATTTGAATTAATTTTGTCTTTATTCAAGTCCAGTTCTCAAGCGAGAGATTCATATGCCGTCGATATGAAGCTATTAATGGTGGTCCCGGCACAGGTTGGGGATTTTTCTGATGTGGACTTAAAATAAAAGGACTACCACGGGATTGGGACTTGAGACAAGTCTAAGATTAATTTTGTGACCTTGACAATAATTCATTCAGGTATTAGCTCAGATTTACATGAAACTTTGTCTAACTGTTCCACTATGGCTAAAATGAACACAAACAAAAAATTAAATCCATACTCCATATCGTGAGGTGTCTGTCGGGGCCCAATGCAGCAAAACCTTTGTCTGGCGGCGGTATGTTGACTAAAATATACGAACTCTGCCCTGACAAACAACAAGTTCATGTTCGTACTGCAAGCCAGTTATTGGAAATACCCAAGTTATTTATTAATATTATTATTATTATTATTATTATTATTTTTTTTTTTTTTTTTTTGGGGGGAGGGGGGAATTCCACAGTGTCAGACTGAGATTAAACGATATGTAAATGGGGCAGATGTGTGTGTCCAATACCAAAAAGCCGGTTTGGTCACGTGTGTCATTTGATGCTAGCTGGGAAAAGCTGAAGTTTCGATGACGAAGCCAGAAAGGTTTCAGACAACCACGGCCTCAGAGGTATGTCCAAACATTGAGCAATAAACTTCTGAACTTGAGGTAAGATTTTCATTTCTTTGTTGAGGACTGTTTATCAAGGCCACTACGGGTACTAAAAATGAAATGTTAAAATACAAAATGTTTATCTCCAGACCTACAGTGTTATTGACTGCCGTTTTTTCCTTTCAATTAAAGTTTTAGTAATTATGTGATACAATCAATGCTTAGCAAAACTTTTGCAGGATAGCAATGGACGACACGATGTAATTGTGGTGCTTTTAAATTAAACTCATTTGTTCCTCAATTTGTCGAGCTTTGTCTCCCTGAGAGAAGGTTGCAAAGTTAATGTTTTTTCTTTATTATTTCCAGGAATTTAGGGAATGTGCTAATGTTTTTTATTGTAAATGAAAAATATTAGAGTGATTGCGGGCGAAATCAGTACAATTTTATTCAGAACAAACATTGATCTTCCGAGAGAAGGCAACGATTTTAAGAGAGATAGAGCTGAGGCCCGCGATGTGAGTCTGTAGCAGACACACCAGTAGCAGAAGGCTATCTTTGGGTGAATGGGGTGAAAAATATTCGTATATTTTCTAAGTTTGGCAAAATTCAGTACCAAATACCAGCCTACAATCAATGTCCAACGGTCTTTGAAGACCCACAATCTAAAAACAAGTGTTTAGGTTTTAAACACATAAATAAACACCCATCTGTGACACTTTTAAAATACCTATAAACGCCGTTTATTATGTGTACACGTTTAAATTATAATCATTTTCTGTGTTCAAATTCAACACACCGACGGTGTTTAAAATTAAAACAGAACAGTGTGTTATCTTGTACACACGTCAAGTGTTTAAAATTTAAATACCAACAATGTTAAAACAATAAACACGTATTAAACAAGTAAACACGTCAATCCGTTTAAATAATAAACACAATAACACGTTTATTGCCTGTGACACTTCAACGTCAAACGCCATTTATTATTATTTCAAGTGTTTAAATTCTCAACATGTGTTTAATTATAACATCAAAATTCAGTTCCTCTTGTTACATCACCAAAGTTAAAGGCACTGGAAATAGGATTGTTTTTTTCTTTTAAACATAAGAGTATATGTTTATTAACAATAAAACAGTTTTTTGAGTAATGGTTTGTCACGATTTATATGTTAAAAAAATTAATTAAGTGACTGGAGGGTTGACTCCGCCTACCCCTTTTGTGACGTAGGAAAAGGAAGACTTTGCCTCGATCAAACATAGACCCCCCTCGATGCGTATATAAACACACGTGCAAAAGTACATGTAATTCTAAGACGTGACTGAGTTTGTACGTTGCGAAAAAGGTTTTTTTTCTGGCATTTTTCCGGCAATGCCGACCAGGTGTATTGCTGCTGGATGCAGCAAAACAACTAAAGATGGGGTCAGTCTTCATCTGTTTCCTGTAGATCCCAAGTATAGGCGGTTGTGGGCTGCGAAAGTCAGATTAACTAGAGCAAAGTGGTCCGGTCCGACGTCTTTTTCAGCGCTGCAGCGAACACTTAAGAGCCGTCGTGCTTCGAATCCTGGATACACAACTCATTTGACATGACGAGAAGAGCCATTCTTAAAGCCATTGTACACTTTCGGTAAACAGTATTGTCCAAGTCCCACACTTCGTGTATCACAACTTATATATAAAATAACAATCCTGTGGAAATTTAGGCTCAATCGGACATCGGAGTCGGGAGAAAATAACGGGAAAACCCACTCCTGTTTTCGCGCGTTTCGCCGTGTCATGACATGTGTTTATAACAAATCCGTAATTCTCGTTAACGAGAATTTATATTGTTTTACCGTTTTCTCAAAAAGTAAAGCATTTCATGGACTAATATTTCAAGAGAAGTCTTTCATCATTACCTTCTATAAACCCTGTAAATTATTTGTAAATCTGTGAACTTTTTTTTTTCTGTACCGAAAGGGTCCAATGGCTTTAAACACGACGCCGTCCCAACAATTTTTTCTAGCTAGTGGGAAGTCGAAGAAGGTATCTAAAAGACGTGACGAACTCAGAGGAGCATTTGCTAAACGTGAAAAAATTCGGGTTAAAGTTTGAACTTTGAGGGTATGTTTTTAGCTTTTGCCAAGTGACACGATTTTTTGTTGGTACCGCATGCGATTCACCGTGCGTGCAGGTCCTACGTGACCGTCCGCACATTATACAGCAGCCATAGTGCGTGCGTGCAGTCTGCTCCGTGGCTGTATTTCTATAATAATACGTAGGCAGACCCACATCTTACAACCCATTTGGTCACTAAAAAGTCGCATAGTTAAATAAAAATAGCAGCAATAGCTTTTGTAAAAACCACTAGGCGTTCAACATGTTAAAGTTTCAATGTACGTATGTGTGTAAAATCGTGTCTAAATTTGTTTTGATGTGCCATGTTCCCAGACGTAATGTACGGGGGCCCGACTACAAATTGTCTCTCCAAATATCGCGCCTTGAAATACGTCACGAACAGCGCCCTCTCGGGTCGGGGCCTACTCGTAAATTTGTAAATACAATCAAAACTAAGATTTTTAAACCTTAGTTATTTTTTTATTCACATTCCTCTCATAAAAACACATGTTTTAGTGACAAAAGCTTTATTTAAAAAAAGTACCACTTCAAGGTGACTTTAAATGGAACAAACAGTTTTATTCTTGTTTAGTACTTCTGAGAAACCACAAAACTTCACAAAATCTCTGCCTAAATACTGACAAACATCTTTGAGTAACCAGTGCTAAAATTGAAAAAATAAATAGCACTATACACGATTTTTTTTTGTAATTGTTTTTTTTTTGCTTCTTATAATATCCTTCTATAACAACTAAAACTCTGCCCTACTGACAAAAAAATTGTGTTCCTCAACTTGCTGGAAAGACCCATTTATATTTTGTTAACTTATTATAATCACTTAATAATATGGTCATTTAGCCTTCGAGAAAGACTCTGCTAGGGTCGAAACGTCAGGCCTTTAACTATTTTTTGCATTATTATAATCACCTTTAAATGTTTTTCTTAAGAGATTAGTATCTTCTTTTCGCTAAGTTTTGCTCCAAATTAAAGTCCAAATTTCAGATCCACTGAGTTTTTGTAATCTTTGATATATCTACTACATACATTTCATAGAAACATCATTAAAGTTGTGGGGTGTATTTTTGCAATTATTTTAAAACAGTATGCACTAAGGACTACAAAACAGTCCCGAACTTAAAAGCCCCCTTTTCAGCATTTTCCTTTTTTTGGACATGCCGAATTTTCAAACTTCAAAAAGCCACATCTTGTCAATGAAATGTCCGATTCAAATTCAATAAACAGCATTGTAAGGATAATTTTGTTCTCTGCCATAAAAGCCTGAAACCTAAAATTTGACATCTGCCCAGTTTTGTCTCATTTGCCAGAACGCCTCACGTATTGGTTTCAGTTCATTTTGGGGGAGGGGGATCTTATCGCGACAGTATGTGAACATATTATTTTGTTAAACTCCTGATTAACAACTGCGAAACTTTTATCCATAACCTAATGTTTAATTTTTCAGGAAACTATTTTAAACGAATATAGACCGAATTGTGACAAGATGATGTTTGACTTATTTAATAATAATAATAATAAGACTTGTAATGCGCACATATCCACCCTGCTGGGTGTTCAAGGCGCAGTAAAACCAAAAACAAAACAAAAACAAAACACAACACAAAGAAAAACAGACACAACAAAATTAGTCATTGAAAACCTGTGACATAAGATAAGTTTTGAGAAGAGACTTGAATTTTGCAGTACAAACACAAGATCGAAGATTAAGTGGTAGAGAGTTCCAGATGCGTGGCGCGGCTACAGAAAAAGACCTGTCACCCCATGAGTGTCGAGACTTGGGTTCAATGAGGAGAAGCATAGAACTTGATCGAAGATTCCTTGATGGAGTGTAAACGTGAAGCAGTTCAGAAATATAGTGGGGAGCCTTGCCATTAAGAGCTTTGTGGACAATGAGCATCAGCTTGAAGATGATTCGTTGAGAGATAGGCAGCCAGTGTAGTTGTTTCAGAATGGGGGTGATAGAACAGGATTTTCTAGACAGTGTCACAATGCGGGCAGCAGTATTTTGGAGCCGTTGAAGTCGGGAAATCTGGTTGTTAGGAAGACTGTAGAGAAGAGCATTGCCGTTGTCAAGACGAGAAGTAACAAATGCGTGAATGACCTTTTCAGTGGCACTTTTGTCCAAGTACTTGCGAATCTTACCTATATTCCTGATGTGATATGATGATAAACGAACAATGTTGTTGATGTGTGGCTGAAGTGTCATCGATGAATCAAAAATAACCCCTAAGTTCCGAGCTTTCAGCGAGGGAGCTATCCGAGCATCACCGATGGAGATGTATGGCACTGAAACCTTAGTTAACTGTTGACGTGACCCAAATAGAAGGAACTCTGTCTTATCATCATTTAACTTCAGGAAGTTTTGTTGTGTCCAACGTCGAATCTCTTGGATGCATTTCTCAAGTCTTGCAATAGATGCATTGGCGTTTTCTTGAGAAGATTTAAACGTGATGTATAGCTGAGTGTCGTCTGCGTACACATGGTAATTCAGATTAAATTTCAGGATGATGTCACGAATCGGTAAAGTGTATAGCGTAAACCACTGCGGGCCGAGTACCGACCCCTGTGGCACAGAGTAGTTCAAAACAACAGGGTCGGATATCGCGGTGCCAATACATACATGCTGAGTTCTATTGTAGAGATACGATTTGCACCATGCTAGGGCTGTGTCCTCTATGCCAAGGTGATTCTGGAGCCGAGAGAGAAGGATGTTGTGATCGACAGTGTCAAAAGCAGCACTCAAGTCTAGCAGGACTAGTGCTGTTGGTTACCATTGTCCATTGCAGAGAGAATATCGTTGCTCACACGGACTAGTGCAGCCTCGGTCCCATGGAAAGGCTTGTATGCTGACTGGAACACGTCGGACAGGTTTAAAGTATGAATGTGATCAGAAATACGTGATGAAACTACTCGTTCGATGACTTTTCCAAGATATTTTAAGTTTGCAACCGGTCTGTAGTTTTTGAATATCTCCTTGTCCAGGTTTGGTTTCTTGATGAGCGGCCTGATGTAGGAAACTTTGAGGCTATCGGGGAAACAACCGGAACTGAGGGATTCGTTTACAAGCTTAGTGATGTAGGGTACAAAAATATCGATGTTTTGCTTTATCATGGATGTTGACACTGGATCCAGCTCACAGGATTTTGAAGATTTCATAATAACCCTTTGAATCTCAGCAACAGTCGCAGGCTCAAACACAGATAGTCTACACTCTGGTTGAAGTTGTGGCAATGTCTGCGGCACGTTGTAAGGGACTGATGAAAATGATGAGCGGATGTCTGAAATCTTGGTGACAAAGAATTTCTGGAACTCATTTGCTAAGTCCTGGTCATTGTAAGTGGATGGAAGGACAGGGGTTTTGGGTTTGAGCAACAACTTACCAACTATCTTGAAAAGCTTCTTTTGATCTCCTGAGGATTCTTGTACTTGAGATGAATAATGGATGATCTTTGCCTGGTTGATCAAATTCCTAACTACTTTACATTGGTTGCGATATTCTTGTCGTTGAATTGCCAATTTGCCATTTTTCCGCCACTTCCGCTCCAGTTGACGACAGATCTTTCTCGCTGTACGAATATCATCATTGAACCAGGAGACTTCAGTTCGGACCTTGACTGATCTCGTTTTCCAAGGTGCGTATTTATCCAAGATGTCACTGACTGTACTCTCATATTGGCTGACATAGGAATCCAAGCAGTCGTGATCAACTTCTAGATTTGCTAAATGGGAGCCTATGTCGCGGAACACTTCGGTAGGATTAACATGTTTCCATTGTCGGCTCTTTATAGTAACGGTTGGGACTTTGGGCTTGCACAGACTCAATTACACATGACTGCATAATGGTCTGATAATCCAGGTAGAATAACAAAGTTTGAGACAATTGGTGGGGAGATTTCACGAGTTATGACAAGGTCTAGGCAATGACCGAGACGATGAGTCGGCTCCTTGATATGCTGGGTAAGACCAAAAGCCTGAAGTAGATGCTTAAACTGGTTTGCATTGGTGTTGTGGATGTCATCAACATGAATGTTAAAGTCGCCTGTGATGATGATTTCCGATGGATGAAGCAGATATTCCAAAATCAAATTCTCAAACTCCCTTAGAAAACTTGAGAAAGTCACATGTTGGCCGTTTGAATCCCTCTCAGGTCTGTATACAATAACAAGGCGAACAGATTTAGAGTTTCCGGAAACTTCAGCATGAAGAGATTCAAAAGTTGTGTACTGGACGTCATTACTTTTCACAGAGACGGATAAAGTAGATCTGTACAGTATTGCAACTCCTCCACCAGTCTTGTGAGGTCTTGGGATGTGATGAAAGTAGTAGCCAGCAGGGGTACACTGACGACATGTTAAGTTGTCGTCTGGTCTCAGCCATGTTTCTGAAACGGCAACAAGGTCCAGATCTTTTTGCAGAACAAAATCAGCAAAATCGTCATACTTGTTACAGATGGACTGTGTGTTTATAACACAAAGGCTGAGTTGAGATTTGGCTGGAGTCACTGGTACTGGAACAGATGGGAGTGTAACTTCGGGTACGGGGGGTTTATGAACAGTTCTACGGCGACCAGCTTTTTTACCACGATGTGTAGGTCGGTAAACAGTGCTGGGATTTACAAAAAGGCCAAGGTTCTGTAATGATAATTTAAGTACTTGCCAAGGCTTGAAACTTTGTGCAGAATTTACTTAAACCTGCTTGACCAGTGTATTTGTCTCCAACAATGAACCGTTGGAGAAAGCCTAATATCCCTGGGAGAAAATCTTTGGGTTATCCAAATCAAACGTATAATAAACACCAAGTAGAAGAATGACGCAATCTACCGCAGTCTTGGGTTTAGAGACCACTCTAATGGTGTCCCCACAATCTGCTGAACTTCGTTGTTATGTACATAAATTACAAGGCTGGGCGAGTCCAGGGGTTTTGTCATTGTTAGTTTATCAGTTTCAGCAGCATCCTGTTGGGAAAATACAAATTAGAACAAGGTAAAAACTAACTGCATTAACATCAACACTAAAACTTGTTTCATTGTCTCCTCTCCACACATCTCTGGGCCCTGAGAGAGAACATTGCTAATGCACTGATCAGGCTTTTAGGATGGCATTGATAAACCTCGAAATACTCCATATAGTTTAGTTGGCTTATGTGGATACTGAATGTCTTTCTCTTGGTTTACCATTACCACCTGATAAATATACACACAGACACAAGGATTTGTTGTTGTAGTGAACTCTGCCAAGAGTTAATTTATTCCGTTCTCTGAATTCCGTGGTAAAACGCAAATTCATAATAATATAAGGGATTCCCCTTTATTTAATTCCATCCAGTGATATCCACTCATAAAGAAGTATACCAGTTCCAATTATAAATACACTTTGCGGCCAATTCGCAAAGGTTCCCAATTCCTCACTTTGCGAACGGTAAATTTCCAATCCGCAAAGGTTCCCACTTCTCGGCGATTTGCCAAAGAAGGTACCAGACCAATTACAATTATTATAATTATAAATGCACTCATTGACTGGAGAAAACTCCGGGTCAATGAGGTTCCCACTTCCAGCGAGTTGCCAAGAAGGTACCAAATTAATTTACTTCTTAATATACAATCACATCAATTTATTACCACCACATTTATCCATCTCAATTCACATAAATTAATTTACCACTTCCTCACAGGCTACCATGCCTATTAGCTTCTTGTTTATAGGAACAACCTAAACTTACCGCCAAAGCAAATTTTGATATAGAAATTTGCCCAAACACCCCCCCCCCTTTTTTTTTTTTTTTAATTTTGTCCGAGTGTGTAGTGGAGAACCTCAACCCGTCTGATACATTTTGATGGAACCAATGAATCATGTCTTGCCAGTACGCACCTTCCGGGAAGGGTTAATGAGATGGGGGTGTTTTATAACAGGTGCGTTTTGCATCTCCCGAAGCATCTTCTTTGCATACATATTTAAATCCCAAGTACAGCGTTTGTCTGCCCTCTTTTAACTTTACCTTGATACTTCGCCCTTAACAAAATGTCTGACCAAATTAACCGTGTGTTGGGTAGGATATTCCTAATTACCTTTAGGCTCTCTTTACCCTATGTCTACTCTGTCCCGAATTTTACTTCAAGATATCTTTGGTCCCTAGATATAACACTATTGTCGTTGGGGCCTCGCCTTTTGCCAGGTATCTCCTGAGCCTAGTACCAGCCGTCCAGGCGTGCCCCAGACACGCCTTTCCATGTCACTGTACCACCACCGTGCCGCTGCTGTGGCGAATGATACTGTCCCGGTACCCAGGTTCTTGCTTCGGATTGATGAACATCTTTAGGCTCCCTGTTACCCTATGTCTTATCTGTCCCGAATTTTCCTTCAAGATATCTTTGGTCCTTAGATGTAACACTATTGTCGTCGGGACCTCGCCTTTTGCCAGGTATCTCCTGAGCCTAGTCCCAGCCGTCCAGCTAACCCCTTTTAGACAATTGAAAACATTAAGTCTGGCCTAATGTAGGATTCAAGTGCTCCAGACTTCCATCTCCCCATACTTTTGATTTGTTCCTTCCGAACCCCAAACATATCGTGCAACTATGAACTGAAAAAGGGTGTGGGGTTTACCTGATGGCCTTAATCCATTTAAGATGTGATTAACTTGTCTGGCTGACATAGGGTCCCCCCTCAATGTACAAACAGTGAAGTATTGGCATTCCTGTCAATAGAAATGATTGAACTTTACCCACTTGATCCGTTTTTGAATATCTTAGAACTACTTGCAAATTCCCTTCCTGATTAAAGGAGATATCACCAATACGCAACGCCCGGGAATTTGCCAGCATGAGTTGTAAACTCACCCACCCTCAGAATAACCGAAAAGGGCAACCAAGAATGCTGCTTTTAATAGCAGAGCTTCATCTGCTGATTATACTTTAAACATTAATTATGCTACTTTAATAAAGGTCATATATGTCAAATATGGTATGTCTGCAAGCTATGCTGCAACCGGATGAAGATGTGTGCAAGATATGCTGCAACCGGATCAACTGATCCCTTTTTAATCATTCATCTTCTCTTTTCATCTTCACACTCTTCTACGTTTGCATCGTACATTTTTGTCTTCACTGTAAAAATTACACCCTGTAATTGAACCTATTTTTAATCATGCATCTTGTCATTTCATGTGTATGCTCTGTTACATTATAATCCAACATTATGTTTGTTACTTTTTGTAACCACTTTACGAATTGTTGTCTTCACTGCCAATAATTACACATGTAACGTGAAAACACCGGATCAACTGATAATTTTTAATCATGCGTCTTCTCATCTCATGTACATACTCACTTACGTTTTAGTCCAACATAATGATGTTTGTTATTTTTTGTATAGCCACTTTACGAATGTTTGTCTTCACTGACAATAATTACACCCTGTAACTTGAATAACCGGATTACTCGATCATTTTTAATCATGCGTCTTCTCATCTCATGTACATACTCTATTACGTTTAGTCCCACATTATAATTTTTGTTACTTTTTGTAACCACCGAAATTTTGTCTTCACTGACAATAATTACACCCTGTAACTTGAATAACCGGATCAACTGATAATTTTTAATCATGCGACTTTGTTTTTCATATACGTAAGCTTTACGGTTTAGCCCGCACACATTGTCCGTTACATGTTGTACCGACATTTTTACGACACAACGTGTCATTGCCATGGAACATCAGTGCTGTGTTGACCGCCAGATACGAAAAACCAACCGATATTGGAAACGTACACCTGATCTATGCAAATCAACGCTTTCAGGCTCAAGCTAGTACTGACCTCCCTGCTAAGCTATGGTAGCTGCTACTGTTACCGACGATACTTAAACTATATAACGACTAAGAACAGACTAAATTAACAAAACTTTAACGTGTGTATTGATAGCATAGCCAGATAAGCCTTACCCTGGGTACCGCACCCAGTCCTATTCAATTTTCCCGCCGAACCATTGAACCGTGTAACTCTTTATACATACAAGATAAAGCAGATTTATTCTAATTCGCCCCAGGACCCAATAATTCAATGTTTTGCAGACTGGCGGTAAAATACTCACCAGACTGCTCAGCACTGGAAATGTAATGGAACATCTTGAATCTTGCCGAGGGTCCAAGCGTCTACAATCCTCTTTCATCTTAGAAACAATGAAACTACCCGTGGGATCCTCCCAATTGTGCAATTTATGAACATATGAAATATAACTGCAAGCATAGAGAATCACACTGGATTCACCAACTCAAGACAGTCAAACCCTTTGGACTAAACATAAACACTGGTGTTAAATAACTTCCCATTACCCCCACTTCACTTCTGCCTGAGAACTATAATGTTGTTTATATTCTGTAACTCAAGTATAAATTATTTTTTTTCAAAGTTGTTCCTATTTATTTGTTACTATAACTATCTCATGTAAGTAACCCCCCTTCTTTTTTCCACAGGTCCCTCATACCTATTTTTAATACCATCGTACCTTTGATCTTGCTTTTCTCTATTAATTGACCATTGTTAGTTGCATCATGATGCAACTTGTTCTCTAATTCTACCCTTTCATGTTTCCCTGCATTGTTAACGAACAATGCATTTACAACTTTTATGGTCCAGTACCAGTAATCCATCCTTTCATACGAAACATCCTTTGGCCTTGCCACTTTACTCGTATTGGTTCATAGCCACCAAATGTTTCTGAGATAGAAACTTTGATTGGCTGTTATTTTCCCGCTTCTTTCTTTCCCGCTTCTTTCTTCCTTTAACCCATTTCCCCTCTCTTTTTCTATAAATGGATATGTATTTGTTTGTACTTGTTTTATGCCTCTGAACTAGGTCCGGTTTGGATCGAAAGCTAAAGCCATCTATACCCTATTCATTAAACATATGGAATACCAGATACGTATGTACCAATGGAAGAAGATACAAAGGTCTTTAATTTTAATATTATGCAATAGGCTACCACTTGATTTATGGAAGCTGGCCATTTAGTGCCTAATAATGATCAATCATTCCGAAAGGTCATAATGAAACTTGCTATTACCCTTCTATTCTTTATGTACACTTTGTTCTAGAGCTTGATTAACACATGGTGCTGTGACGTGCAATGCCCATAATTCATCGTAAATTATTGATGCCCATGATCTAACTGGTGTTAATTGCTGCCTCATTCTAAAAGTGCGCCATCCCTCCTTATTGGACGAGCTGCTGCTCTCTGTGCGTACAATCTGACAATATTTCAATAATTCTGTGCGTTCTATGGAGATGAGCTCGCAAATACACTGCTGCATAAGTCAAAAATGCAGAGGTCCATGTATGTATAGAAGTAATTGGACGCCTGTGTTTATTATCTTTCCATATTATAGAACCCCCCTCGTTTACAGCCAGCAAAAATTATTGTGTCTTGACCGCTATTTGTACTACTATAGGGTCACTCTTCTTTATAAGATCACAGCGAAATCCACAAACTCGCTATGAATAATCTTAAACATTTTAAGGTTAGCGGTAGGCCCTCGCCCAATTCGCTACAAACCGATATTAATGGATTAAAGGGAGTTGGTGGCTGATTCATATGCTGCATGTTAGTCACCATCGGTATGCTTCAAGAGCTCACAGGTTTAAAATAAGTATCGTCCAGGAATAACTACCTCATGTACTGTAACAAAGCTTCTGGACTTGGTGCCTTTCCCGCGGCCAAACTTTGTGTTACCATCACATCAAGCATCTGCAGAGGGCCCTTATAGTTCCGCAAAACAAATAACAACAAAATATTAGTTTATTTTACATTGGAATAAATGTATGTCCCCTCAATTGGATTTAAAGGATGATGGACACGCTGGTTTATCTTTTTGCTGATTAACAGTTATGTTTAACAGTTTATAATTAATAAACAATGATTCAGAGGAAAACAATATTTTGTATCTTTCTGTGTATTTATAAAAACAAATCTTTCTTAAAAACATAATAGTCTTCAGAAATGCCCACTTGCTGACATTGCTAGATTCAACCACCGAAGTCACACGCATGACATAATAATCATGAGCACATCTGCTCTATTAAATATAATTGTAATTTTGCCATACATTGATGCAAAAGTACATCTATTTAATTGTTTGAAGTACCCACTGTTATTTTTCACATGACTCGGGAAAGCACCGAGTACATATACGGTGCTATCACACATAGGTGTAGGGTAAACCAAATTAATACTCACTATACCCTGATGCAAAATTACATCTATATAATCTTAGTACTTACAAGACCAGCTGATAGGAGATTTGTCAAGTGATGAAGTTAACGCACTGCTTTCAGAATGAGACGTAATAATCTGGCAGTCCCCCTCATTGAGTTTGCAAGAATCAAATTGTTGAGATGCCACTGAAGTACATTCCTCACCACCTCAGGAGAATCAGCGTTTGTGACTGGACGGCCATAAGTACCTGATCATCATCTATCCTGGTACCATCCTCCTCAAGAACAGCACTGCACGCTGTTCAGTTTAACTCCTCCTAAAAACACACCCCAAAAGGTTGGACATTAAATTATGAATATCCCAACTCTATACCATGAAAAAATAATATATAATATTTAGTGTCAGTCAGATGGTTTAGCTGTGTATTCTCTAAATGTAAAACTTTTGTCCGCCATACCACTCTTACAAAGAGCCATAATTAAGGCAAGCAACTCTTTTTATAGTGAAATGTGGTATTGTCCACTTGAATCATAGTGAAGTTTGCTGATACTTCACACTCAAAAAGACCTTGAACTTGATTCAAAGATGAGGAGAGTATTGATTAATCACTGCAGTCTGGCCTGAATATAGGTCGTATACACAGTGTACACGGCACACATAGAGAGCCATGCTATGGCGATCGTTGGCACGCTGCCATGTTTTTAATTCAGTGGAATGTTTATCGAAGTTCGAAAAACAGTGTCTGATTTTCATCAATATTTCGGGGTTTTTCAAGGTTGAATTACTCAAAACCCAAATAATTCTGAATGCTGATGGAATAATCTTTCAGTTATACTTGTAGTGGGGTGAGAAGTATCACTAAAATCATGAAAAACATGCGCGGGAAAATTGCGAATGAAATCTGTCAATGTACATGTACGGCCGGATGCGACGCGGGTGATGTAGCTGTATAGTCACCGGGGAATACGTGATGCGTTGCACACACTGCCATGAGGGAACGACCTCGCATTTACATTTCAAGTGGGAAATAACAACGCAAATTGCTCTAATATTTCAGGTAAAAAATGTCAAATTTATTGTTGAAACTGTCTACACATTATAATTAAACTTATCATTGGTTGTTTGTACATTTTGGTCCTACTGTTGGTCCGACTACGCCGGGGTTAAAAATCACTGTTTTCATTTCGTAAAAAATATTATTTTAAATGTACGGAGTGCACACTAGGGTATCGTTTCATACAGTGTACGTGTATCGTACAAACAAGGCTGAACTATTTCAGTATTGTAGGCCTAAATGTAAAAAGAAAAATTGCACAAAACGTTCGTTAGTAACACCAGACTGCCATGAGTTTTTAAGTATAATTTTAATAGCCTACCATGAGTCTAAATTAGTTTTGTTCTGGGCCTCAGAATTGTTGACTTACCTGAATTTGTCTACCGCAGTCGGGGGTCTAAGTTACGAGCTCGCTGATCCTCGACGGAAAATGCAGTACAAAGGATGACCGCCTTTTCCATTCCTGCCGCCGCGCGGCTATTTTTCTTTGGTGAAATCTCATTGGTTGACAGTTTTCTTGACGCTTCTACGTCACGGTGCCTTAAACACACCGTCGTGTTTAGTCCATGTTTATTATGCAGCATTGTGTTTATTCGGCGTTTACATGTGTTCTCACAAAATTATCAGCAGCCTAATTAACGCTACTAATTTAGGATATTTAGCACTGTCAACCTTTTGACGACTTTTAAAATACATTCGTGCTGAATTACTTAGATGTTGAGATCAGGAATTTAAAAATAGTTGATGATAAAAACATCATATTTTTAAACACATTCAGCGAAGCAGCAAATAAACACACCTGTTTAATTTATTATCACTTGATGTGTTTAGGTTGATCACACAATGTTTTGGTTTTAAACACAGTGTTTATTTCATAAACGCGTTACGCGTTAGCATTTTTTACAGTGCATTCGTTTGCAACGGTTATTATTTGATATGTTTAGATGGTCGTAGAGACCGAGTGAAATAACCACCACTCTTTTTAAAGAGCCATATGAGGGTCAACTCTTTTTCAAGTGGTCTTCCACTCTTTTAGATTGAAGTTTGCATGTTTTTTTAGTGATTTTTCACTCTGTCTTGGAGTGAAACTCCTTTAAAAGAGTGAAATAACCACCACTGTTTTTAAAGAGCCATATGAGGGACAACTTCTCGAAATGTAAAGAGTGGTGCTTTTCACTCTATTACATTTAGAGAGTAAACGTACATTAACAAAATTGAATAAGTACATTGGATTACCGTTCACTTGGGATTACCATTCAAAATAATCTCAAATGGGACCAACAAGTTCAACAGATAGTCAGTATGGCTTCACGACGACTTTACATACTAAGTAAATTAAAGAAAGATAAAGTTCAAGCCAATGACCTCATTGTTATTTATAAACTATACATTCGCCCATTACTCGAATCCCGTGTTGCTTTGTGATCGTCAGGAATCACTGAACTACAAGCTTATAACATTGAAAAAGTTCAAAAAAGGGCTTTGCGTATTATTGCTTATCCGAATTTTTTGTCTTATCTAGATCACTTGAATTTTTTTTTAGACTTGAATTATTGAACGAAATGCGTAACCACCTAGTTCTGAAATTTGCCAAGTCACTGCTCACTTCTGATAATCATCGCGCCCACCTCCTCCCCCAGAACGTCAATCTAACTATTTATCAGAGCATACTTTAAGAAACACCAGGCAATTGGAACACCTTCAGATACAAAACTCCAAGATACAAAAACTCGCCTGTCCCCTCAATGCTCCAGATGCTTAACTCAATCAGTTCATGATAACAGCTCCATGTTATTTCTTTTGTGCTCCTGTTGTGTCCAAATCTCCCTTGCCTATAACTGAATGTTGCTGTTTTGTTTAGAACTCCCTGCTGTTTTGTTTTAATTTTGTGTCCACAAATCCCCCCATCCTGTCTATGGCTGTTTTCCCAATTCCTGTTTGTCTGTTTAACTCTTACTAGTAATATTTTTAATACTATTGTATTAACATATCTACTTGTACATGTATTTTTGATGTAATTTTATTGTTAACCAAATGCCATTAGTCTGTGACTTATTATTTGGTGTTGTATTTTTATATGAAAATAAATTAACCAATTTTGAAAAAAAAAATTGAATTGAATTGTGTACATACACGATAAAAGCGAGATTCTTATGTCGTAGTGGCACTACGCTTCCGTATGTGGCACAGATCATATATACGCTGTGTGAAAAAAAAAAAAATCCCCAGCCCATAACCACAAACCTGGTAACTGACCCCGCCCCTTTCCAACCCCCTTAAATGTGACCCGCTTTGTGAAAACGAGTCAGATGTTGACTAGTTAAAGAATTGAGTTATATGGATGGCTGGAAAGAACACACCAGCAACATTTATTTGGTATAATTGTCTAAGCTTTGGGGTGTATCGCGTTGCTGAGTTACTCCCGTTTGAATTTAGCCAGTATATCAATTTTTTTTTTAAACGACTAAAGTATGATCACAAAATTGTTGTATTCATAGCTTTATTGCCTACAAATAATGTTCTAAAGTTTCTAAATTTGTCTATATTTTCCACATTAAAACGCCCATTACACAATAATGCATTTGGGCGACATCTGACTTATTTTCACAGAGTGGGTCACAAATTATGTGGAATGGTCCAGTCTAAGGCATCAATGAGATTGTAAACTCACTATAGGCTTTGCAAAGTTAAACAAAACCCAGAAATAATAGTACGTCAAATGTGAATCCTTTTGGACGTGACACTTGGCTCATTGCACTGGCTGAAAAGCAGTGGACACTATTGGTAATTACTCAAAATAAGTATTAGCATAAAACCTTACTTGGTAACGAGTAATGGGGAGAGGTTGATAGTATAGAACATTGTGAGAAACAGCTCCCTCTGAAGTAATGTTGTTTTCGAGAAAGAGGTAATTTTCATCGAATTTGATTTTAAGACCTCAGATTTAAAGCTTGAGGTCTCGAAGTCAAGCATCTGAAAGCGCAAAACTTCGTGTGACAAGGGTGTTTTTTCTTTCATTATTATTTCGCAACTTCGACGACCGATTGAGCTCAAAATTTCACAGGTTTGTTTTATATTATGTAATGTTGAGATACACCAAGTGCGAAGACTGGTCTTTGACAAGTACCAATAGTGTCCAGGTCTTTAAGACAGGTTATACTTCCGTCAATATGTATAACATGTTTTACATTTCCTTCAGACCAAAAGGCCTGGAACCACAGAGTGATGCAAATATGGAAGCACAATGTCAAATCACAAACGCAAATCAAAAAGTGGCCATAGTGGGCATCGGATGTCGCTATGGCAATGGAGTCGACAGCGTCAAACATTTCTGGAGGATGTTGGTGGAAGGCCTGGATTGCACAACACCGACACCACCTGAACGTTTCGACACCAGCTACTTCCTGAGTCCGGGAGAGAAAACAGCAGGAAAAATGTACATTCAAAATGGTGGATATATCTCGCAGGATCCATACATGTTTGACAGACAGTTCTTTAAGATGCCACCAGGTAAGTTTAGAAATATACATTTTGCCAAACTCAGTGTCACCGAAACAACTACGGTACTTTTAAAAGCCATTATGTGATTTAGATCGTTACGTTGTTGCTTATTATTTGATGCATTAGATGAAGCAGCCCATCTCGACCCTCAAGTCAGATTGCTTCTTGAAGTCACGTGGGAGGCTTTGGAGAATGCTGGGATACCCGCTTCAGCATTACGAGGATCTCAGACCGGTGTGTACATGGGCGTCACAGCACAGGAGTACACCTCATTAACAGGTACACCGTACCACAACGTGAACCAGTACAGCAACTCAGGCACTAACTCATGCATGGTGTCCAACCGTATCTCCTATGAGTTCGATCTGCGTGGACCAAGTTTCTCAGTGGACACTGCTTGTTCGTCCTCTCTCTACTCGATCTACTTAGCATGCGATGCATTGAAGCAAAAGTCGATTCCTATTGCATTAGCTGGTGGGGTCAATTTGATACTGATGCCTACGGCTACAATTGGCTTTTGTCAGGCGGGAATGCTCTCAGGAGATGGGAAATGCAAAAGTTTTGATCAATCAGCTGACGGTTATTCTCGAAGCGAAGGGGCTGGTGTGGTTGTCCTGAAACTCTTGAGTGACGCCTTGAGGGACGGAGATCGTGTTTACGCAGTCATACGAGGAGGTACACTCAGTAACGATGGACGTACTCCGGGAATTGCAAACCCCAGTTACGAAGCACAAGTTCACCTGGTGAAGAGTGCTTGCCGCAACGCCAGAGTGCACCCCTCAGAGATAGTGTATGCAGAGGCCCATGGTACTGGAACAAGAGTTGGTGATAAGACAGAGGCTGGTGCGTTGGGTGAGGTCATGGGAAGCCATCGTGGTCCTCAACATCCTCCACTCTACATCGGTTCTGTTAAATCCAATCTGGGTCATACAGAGGGTGCAGCAGGAGTGGCTGGAATAATCAAAGTAGCACTGAGTCTACATCAGAGACAGATCCCGCGTGTTGTCCATTTTCAAACCCTAAACGAAAACTTGGACCTCGAAACTCTTCAGATTCATATTCCAAAGACGTTGACCTGTTGGCCGAAAGAAGGGAAACGAACCCTTGCCTGCTGCAGCTCCTTTGGTTTCGGTGGAGCCAACGCAAACATTGTACTGGAGAGGTCACAATCTGCACCAAATGACTTCAAGAGCTTGACAGATCACGATGACCTGATGAGCTGTCTTCTTCTATCTGCAGCTAACCAAGAAGCTGTTCACCAGAAAATACGAGACTGGACTAAGTACTTGTTGGAAGACACAGATATCAACGAAAACGAGAACGTTTTCAAAGCTGCACTTTACACTGCAGCTGTTCGATCCCATCACCACACCAACCGTATTGGATTCATTGTTCGATCGAGGGAGGATGCTCTTGAACAACTACAGCACAAACTGGACAACGTTCCTCAAGACAAAGCTCGATACGTGGAAGGCATAGCTTCAGCAACTTCAGACACCAAGCAGCAGATTGTATTCGTGTTCTCTGGTATGGGAACACAGTGGTGGGGCGTGGCCAGGGAACTCATGCACACGCAGCCTGTCTTCGCATCAAAGATTCAGGTAACTTTGAGAACACGTTATGGAAACCGTTTTTGGAACTGATAATGCTTTTCTCCAAATAAACAATTCGATCTTTGCATTTGTTTTCATTGTAGAGTATCGATGACATACTTCGAAAGTGTGGAACTAAGTGGTCGTTGGTTGCCATGCTCACAACGGAAACGAGCCAAGAACAGATTAACAAAACAGGTGGATATATATTTCGTTTATTTTATCGCCAATTTGACTCCATGCTGAACAATTTCGTCTGATTGTTCTTGTTTCGATCTCTGAAATGGACAACAATTACAAGAATCTATACTTCTTGCAAAGTGTTGCATTCGGTTTTCTCCGACATGAATCATGAATTGCAGAAATCTTCGTTGATTCAATAATTCACTGTAATAACCCTGCATGCTTTCTATAAAAGAGTTTTTACGATGTTTTACCCAAACAGAAATCAGCCAGCCATGTCTTTGCGCAGTAGCCATCGGACTTGTGGATCTTTGGAGGCAGCGTGGTCTGGTACCCAACGTAGTGGTTGGACACAGTGTTGGAGAGGTTGCAGCTGCCTATGCAGCAGGATTACTCAGCTTGGAGCAGGCAGTAAAGCTCATCTACCGTAGAGGGAGGGAACTACAGAAGACCAGCGGTTCAGGCAAGATGGTAGCCGTCTTGCACCGTGTTGAAGACACCCTACAGCTAGCTAAGAACAACAAGTATGGAAAGCTGCTGGATGTAGCAGCTGTTAATAGCCCAACTCAGGTTGTATTTTCTGGCGACGGCTCGTCTGTCGAGGGTTTTGTTAATGATCTTCAGTCTGATAATGTAAAATGTGTTGTACTTAAAGTCAATAATGCATTCCACAGCAGACAGCAAGATGTGGTCAAGAAGCCATTCATCCATAAAGTTGGTAAATTGCTCATCACTAAAAAAGTAGTGGGTGAGAGTACAACATTGCCCATGATGTCGACCGTTACTGGTCGCTACCTAACGGTCGAAGAAGCCAACTCACCAGAGTACTGGTTTCAAAATGTACGTCAACAAGTCTCGTTCATGGAAGCCACTCAGAAACTCGCAAGAGATGGCTACCGTGTTTTCGTCGAAGTCGGTCCCCACCCATCGCTGCTTCCTGCTCTTCGAGAGACATTCACAGAGATGCAGAATGCAGATGGCAAGTTTATCTCTACCGGGTCATTAGTGAGACCACGAGATACCAGTAAGATAGCGGCAGGTTCAGAGAACCTTCTAATGTCTCAGATGAAGCTTCATGTTAACGGTATAAAGGTTGACTTTCGACATTTGTTCAAACCACCCTATCGCCGCGTTGTATCGATTCCACACTACCCCTGGCAACGAGAGAAATGCTCATGTATGACGCAAGAGGCAATAAAGAGCTATTTGTTTCCGATAGAAGCAGGTGAACATGTTCTACTTGGTAAGCAAAGCAAGACATTCTACTTGAAGGACTCCCTGGTGAAGATATGGCGGGCTAACCTGAATGCGTCTAGAGTTCCTTGGGTGAAAGACCATGTACTGCAAGGTGCAGTAGTTGTCCCAGCTGCTGCCTACACAGAGACGGCCCTTGCAGCAGCTAGATCGTTGTTTAACAACTGTTATCCAATGGTACTGTCTGATTTGTCGTTTGACCGTTTCATGTTCTCACAGGATTGCGAAGGTTGTTTGGAGACAACTGTAGAGGAGAAGACATCAGATGAGTATTTGTTCACACTCAGAAGTCACGAAGAATCAACCAAGAAGTGGATACAGCATTGCCATCTCAACATTACTCGGCATGTAGATGATAATAGTGCACAACTAGCCTCTGCAGATAGCATAGATGTTGATAGTCTCTCCAAAAAGTGTATTCATACTCTTCCACTTAAAGATTTCTATAGTTTGGCTCTTAAGTGTGGCTTTCAGCTTGGACCGACATTCAGAGGAATGGTAGCTTTTTCCCATTCAGAGGATTGCCAAGAGGCTTTAGTAATTGCTGAAGCTCCTTCCAGTGTGCAAAGAGAGTTTCATCGTTACGTATACCATCCAGCCTTTATGGACAGCATTTTACAGTCTTTCGCTGTTCTTCTCTTGAAAATAGCTCAAATGAAACAACATTTGTCCGGCGAAACATGGCAATCCATATACCACGTTCCCAAAAGTATAACTCGGTTCGTTCTCCATTCAGAAACGCCACCACGTGTCATCATCCACATGAGGGTGAATCACACTAACCAACAGTCTTTTTGTGACATTGATGTGGCAGACAGCGAAACGAGGAAGGTCTTTTGCTCAGTGAAGGAGCTTGTGTTTGAAACAATTCAAGCCAAAAAGACACAGCATCAGGTGTGGAGTACATCCTTTAAAAACCTCGGGTTTCTGAAAACCACTTCAACGGAACCAACGGCTTCCCTCAACAAGAAGATAGTCATATTTTCTGACGGCACGAATACAAGTTTATCCTTGATACGCCTGTTGGAAGAAGACGGCATCGATCTTACCGTCATTGCAGGTAAAACGGAAATAACAAAGAAGGTACTGGAAGCCCTCTCTAAATATCAAGACTCTGACACAATCTTCATTCTTATGAGAACCTCATCAGAAGCTCTTGGCATCGACTTGAATACAAAGTATGTTATGTCGCAGAACCAATTTGAGAAGTTGCAAGAGATTCCGTTGACTTGGTGTGATGTTTTTAATGGCATCAGGCAGACAAATGAAAGAATGCAATTGCAATTACTGTTGGTGACAAGGGGAGCATACTACAATGAAGGAGATGATGTTTATCCTTTTGCTTCAGTTACTACAGCTCTTTTGATGACCTTGGCACACGAGGAACCCTCTCTATGTGGAAGTTTAATCGACTTACCGATCACAGGAGATAGTGAAGACTGTGCTAATATTTCAAGGGAAATAATCCAGCGTGCTGATTCTCTTCTATGTGACGAAAACATCCTAGTTGTCCGAAGTATTACATCTCGAGAGAAAGAAACAGGAAGTGCAAGGGAAACGTCATGTCAAATTCTATTCCCCCGGATTCATATGGAAAACATCTCAGATAGTCCAAGCATTGTCTCGACACCTGACTGGTCCTTAGAGGCCAAAACATTCTCTGGTAACAGCCACATCTTCGTCAAAAATTCTCCATCGAAGGCTAATAAAATTGACGAAGAATCACTCACCGTTAAGGTTGAAGCCTTTACTGTTTACTCTGCTCAAGAGTCGGACGTCACAAGTGGTTCTCCGTCGTTTGTGTGCGTATATGCAGGAAAAGTGGTGAACACGTCAGATATTGCCCAAAATGGTACCATCTTCGTAAGGCTGACCACTTGTCAAAAGATGTTGTCAAAAATGAAATCAAAGTTCTCTGATGTGACAGAAGTTCCAAGTTTCTTGACTAGCAGTGAAGCTGTCAGTGTTGTTAAAGATTTTCTACCGTATGCTCTCTTGTTCAATCAGCTTGTACCAGTGTCTTCTAGCTTGCGAATGGGTTTCAAGATAGATGTAATTTACGGTAGTATTTTAGCTGCAGAGCGTTTAGCACGTGCATTAGGAGGTGAAACGGTTATTCTAAGTGATGACCATGACACAAAACACCCAAGTGCCATAGCGAGAGGCTCCAACAGCGTAAACGAGTCGTCGATCGATGTACTGTTTCTGTGTACTAGTTCATCAAGACTGGACAGATCCCTGAAGTCGTTGTTACCGAAGCTCAAACGAAACGCCACTGTTGTGATAATAGAAGGGACTCAACAGAGAAAACTACCCCATCTTCCAACTCTCCCACCACAAATGAAAATGATGATGTTTGATCCCAAAGTCCAGGCGGTAGTTGAGGGTTTATCAGCCGATGAGATGTCACAAGCTTTGTCTGATCTTTGGAAGATGTTTGATCCAACCACCGTGGGTCATTTGTCATGTAACCTTGAAAACGTCAAAGACTTTTCATCTCTTGCTGCATCAAACACACCCATTCCAGAAGAAGAAATATTTGAAGTAAGAGAAAATGAAGTTCTTCTTCCCCTGTCTCTTGAGCAAGATGGTTTCATTGCTGATGAAGGATCTGCATACTTCATTACTGGAGGTACCAGTGGGTTTGGTCTCAAGTTGTTGGAGTGGTTGGTGGCCAGAGGAGCTCGATATATCTACATTGGTTCCAGGCGACCAATGAATGATGAGATCAAGGAAGTTATCCAACAAGCTGCTGCAGCAGGTGCTAATGTTCAGCACATCCAAATGGATATTTCCAACGCCACTGATGTCGAGAGGGAGTTGAAGAAAATGCAAGAAGGGTCTGATAACTGGCCAACCTTAAAATGTATATTTCACTGTGCTGCTGTATTCAGTGATAGTTTTCTTTATAATCTCACCACTGAATCGTGGAACAGTGTGATGGCGCCAAAAGCCTATGGAGCTTTGCTTTTACACCAGGTGACTGAAAAGTTAGGCATAAAGCTTGATAGATTTCTTATGATCTCCTCGATTGTATCTCTCATATGTAATGCCGGCCAAGCAAGCTACTGCTCGGCCAATGTCTTCCTGAATGCATTGTCACATTATCGGCACACACGAGGTTTACCAGCAACTGCAATACAAGCAGGAGTCATCAGCAATGTTGGCTTTGCAGTGCGGGAGAATCTGGTTCAGTTTTGGGCAAAGAACGGTATGGACAGCATGACTCCGAATGATGTCCTTGGTGCTATTGGTTGTGCGTTATTATCCAAGGTATCCCAACTCGGTGTTTCAGGCTACTTTGATCGCAAGTTGTACGCCAAGAGACATCGTGGTCTCATGCTGAAGCACTTCAAGGAAACACAAGGAACAGTGTCTATGATGAAAGATATCTTTCATGATCGAGATGTTTATCTGACAGTGGCCGAAAGCACACTACGACAAGTTGTTCTGAAGCTCCCGGTTCCTAAAGCTCGCGAGAAGGTTACGAATAAGTTGGCCGAGCTCTTGAGCCAACATCTTGGGCTAACAGATACTGTACCATATGACGCGTCGCCCATCTCTTTAGGTCTGGACTCACTTCAGGCTTCAGAGTTCAGCCAACTGGTCAACCAACAGTTTGAGGTCAACGTGGGAGTGGTCGACTTCCTGAATGATAAGAACACAATCGAAAAACTTGCAAAGAACATAACACAATGTATTTTCACAAAGGCCGCAGATGGAATTGATGAAAGTGTGAAAAGTGACGTCAGAGAACCAGCATCTACCCCGAGGATTGTAGTCGTTGAGGGCAAAGCACCCTCATCTGTTGCAGTAAAGCTTGTCTGTTTCCCGTCAAATGGTGCAGGACCATCGCTGTACGCTTCCTGGGTTGGACACTTGATTCGATATGGCATTCAGGTATTAATGATTCAGCTACCAGGTTGGGAAGGTCGAGAAGACGAGCAACCTTTAAACAACCTGAGTGAGATCACACGACTGATACGTGACAACTTAGTGACTAAACTACGTGGTACGCCTTTTGTATTTTTCGGTCATAGTATGGGTAGCTTGATCGCCTTCGAAGTTGCACATCTTCTTGTGGCCGAAGACAGATTGAGCCCCAAACATTTGTTCATCAGTTCATGGTACGCACCAACAGTGCCATACCCTCACCCAGAAGAGCTGCAAATATCTCCCGGAACATTTGAAAGAATCAAGAAGACGTTGCAGTCGAGTCCACTAATTGTTCTGAAAGTGCTGAAGGAAGAGAATGTGAAATTTAGTTTTCTGGACAGCACTACTCTCTCCAACCTACCTCTTATGCGTAGGTTGATACCCTGCATAGAAGCTGCAATTGGCATGTGTAAGGCATACCCAACCAAGCTGCGGAAACCATTGGAGTGCAGCATTACAGTTTTTGGCGGGAAAGAGGACACGTTTGTATCTCCAGGATTGCTTGATGGTTGGGAAATGTTGAGAACGAGAGATTTTCGATTCAAGAAAGTTGTGCTTCAAGGTAACCACATGTACATTCTGACCAGATCTGTAGAGGTCTTAAAGGAGATCTGTATCGTATGTACATCTATCGCGAAGAGATGAGGGGCCGATTTCACAAAGAGTTAGGACTAGTCCTAACTTAGAACTAGTCCTATGAGTTATACAAATTGCATGGATAGTCCTTAGTTTAGGACGAGTAATGGTCGACGCGGCGTTAATACACGTAAATCTAACTTACCCAACATAGACCTTATTTAAGATAGCAATTTTGAACAATTGCGCATGTGCGAGCAAAGGACTGTGGGAAAAATTTGGCACCTCGCTCACAAAAGTAAACAACGTTCAACGTTCGTACACGATCGATCGGTTTGCAAAATGAATGTGGCAGGAGTGACCGAGAAAGAGCTGCTTGATAGAATAAATAGTTCTGGCATAGACGAATTAACGTAATCTTTAGCTAAAGTGAATGTGCCAAGACACAGTAGTTAAAGACAAACTCCAAAGGCGACATTTTTTCGCGATAAAATTACTGTTTTTTTTTAGGTTTGCCCGTCTAACTCTGTAGGGCCGGCGTCGGAAGACTGACATTGACAAGGTCAGTGTCGAGAAGTTGCAACACGGATCAGTGACCCTCCCGCATCCATCAGTCACCCTCGAGGGATCGGAAATAACAACCAAAACTTCCCACCAGTGACTCCGATTTGTGCTGATAAATACTTCGACAAAAGCATGGAGGACCTCCATGACAAAAGTAAGACAATTTTTTCTGTTACAAAACAGAGAAACATTGCCAAGGTCATGATGATCGAGGACTGTCATGACTGTTTTACAAAAAATACAATCATTTCTTATTCCTGGTCTAGACTGGAGTCTAGATGTAGCTCTATGGATAAAGCCCATCAATGGTTACATTGTCTTGATTCGATTGTGTCTGTAATTGTATGCCACTAATCAGCAATGACGTGGACGTAAATAGAATAGCTTACAATCATACATGGTAGTTGTACATTTTTAAAACTTTATGTGGCAGATGCTACTTTTTTCTTGTTTCTCACACCATCAACTTTTTAGGTCTACCACTGATATGGTTCAAAATTAAAGTGACCAAAAGTGACTAAGTAATTGTGGTTTATACTTATATTGATTAATATAAATCTATTTCTACCTCCATGGTTATACCGTAGATCATGACATGACAAGTATGACAAGGTTCTGGTGTATGACCTAACATACTTCTAGTTTCTAGAACTTAGAAGAAGTCCTAGCATAAACATTTTTTTATCAAGGGTTCAGTTTATACAAGTTTGATGTACACGTATTGTACGAACATGATTCTGTGCATAATATAATTGCATACTTTGTGCTTTGTTTTGTACATGTATTACAAAAATGATACTTTAGTACACTGTACCATAAAGCATCAAGTTGTAAGCTTCATTGTTAGACCCTACTGGTACTGTAATAATGGTACGTTTGTTATGTCTATAATTTTATTTTATCATATGATATGAGACTATGAGTTTTTATAGGTTTGTAATTCGAAAAGCAAGGACTAGGTCACATGAGCGAAACTCTTCTTAAGGTAGGAATTTGAAAAAGAATATAACTTTTTTTAAATTTTTGTTTTCGAATAAGTTTGATTTATTCAATAAAACAAAATAGATTCTGCATTGGGCATCCTCAACAAATAAATCCTTTTGGTTTTACTTGGATATTGTTACCATTTAACTTTATTATTTTAGGGGCAACTATCCCAATTAATACATTTTTGGTTATGATAGACTAATAAAAACCCATGTTGAGAGAACTATTTATACAGTACCTCGCTTTTATATTCTTTATAAATAACAGGCTACATTTTGTACATCTGTTAAACCTGATTCTAAACTTATATACTGATAGGTCTAATTTTGTAGTTTAAGTGGGTGAAAAGTCATTTCAAACCTTGCCATCAAAGAAGAAGTATTGTAAGCACTTAAATGTGATTCTCTGCAAACTCTGCATCTTCAAAATCTGGATTTAAATTAACAAGTACACTGGCACTGTGGTCACGTGGTTCAGGGCCCACTAACAATGGGTTCAGTACTGCCAGAGGCAACTTTATTAAGCTGTCTCATGACTTCACAAAGCCAACATTTAAAACAATTGATATTTATTAAGCTGCAACCAGCTTTGGCAAACATGTCATGCATGTCAGAGTCCTTGTTTACAAAAAGACTCTAGAAGAGGGGTCAGACTATCTGCTACACCCACAGGTTGGAATGGAATCTAAAGATGACTGCGCCATGATAACACTGCAGCTATGTATAAAACCTGTAACAAATTCTAGTTTGTGAATGCTATATCATGCATGTTGTGAATTTAACTCTCGGGGTTGGTGTGAAAACAATTGTTCACAATCTAACCAGCATCTGTAATTATTTGACCCATTTTATGGTGAGAGTTTAAAGGTTTCATTGATAACTGTGGGTACACATAATTTAACTCTTGCTGAAAATAAATCCAAACCTGTCACACTTTTTGTTCCATATATTTGTTTACAAACAATTTTTTATTTACAATTTCCATCCTTTAATTTTTTTTCCTCAAATATTTAAATTGGTTAATATTAACTTTATAACACACTTGGTATTTTCATGGCCCCTTAAAAACACTTACATTGCAGTTTACTTCACTCAATTATCATCTACCCTTGTTAGCCTCAGGTATTGTTCATGTTGACTGTACTGAGGCGACAACCCTCTATATCTTTGCAATTGCAACCCTTGGTATTATTTAAATCTTTGCATTATGAAGTATTATTGTATGATTTAAGTGACCAAAATAAATGAAGCTTTAAACTCTTCAAGACAGTGGAAATGGACGTTTGGACAGTGTTATTGTTTGTATTGTACACTTCTACTTTCTCTGAGAATTGTAGCCTACAACCGCAGGACGCCACGCACAGGCATATTTAGAAGCACTTGCGATACCTTTAGGTGTTTTCAAAGCCCAACAGCGGACAGAACGCTTGCGTCACAGTTCACTCTGCAATTAACATTTATCTCTTCGTTGCCAATTTACGTGTCATCAGTCAAAAATGGCCTCAAGAGCATGAAGACACACACACACAGTCACACACAGCCTTTAGATGGCCAATGAGCTCTCCTGCAGCAAAAGAAGTAGGATGTGGTTGGTCGAGCCCACATAACAACAGTACAGATCACATCTTTGGAGTGAACACAGAACTGGGAAAATAACTGCTTCCAATATGAGTGTTGTGACGAAGCATGTTGATGCACAAGTAATTATCTGAAAGATAAAGCAGACAAAAACTAAGGGAATAAATGAGTGGTTACAAGTTCTTAAAAAGGCGTTTAAAACAGGCAGGGTCGTGGTCGTTCAGCCTTTGTTTCCTCTTTTACGTATCTTATTTGATGACCTGACATGTGTTGCATTTTAATGACTGAGACAGTTTTCGGATGCATTGTATGGTGTATGCGTAGTTAGTCTTGGTGCAAGATGTTTCTTGTTTTGCTTTCACACCCAGCGCGGCCAACTCACCAACATCACCCGTAACGGTGAAACCTCTAGAACCAAGACCAGCGCATATTATGCATCTAAACATATCCGAAAACAACCGGTTATAAACAGCTTCAGCTGGTCTTTATCACTCGTTAACTTTAAACACCCCCACCCCACGTGAAGCACTCTCCACCACAACAGGAATGCAGTAGCGAAACTGACTGAGGTATTTATGAATGATCTTTTGCCTTGGAAATCATAACCAAACACTCTGCCCTGAAAGTCAGTCATGACTAATATGACTATAAGCTAATTAATGGGCAGTATCATTATCAGAATATTGATATTATATTCTGAATATAATATCAATATCTGGCATCTCTAAAAAATGTTAGCCTATGTTTCTTTCTTAGTTTCTACCACCAATCACACATACATCCTAGCCTATACAATACTCAAATTGTAGCCCACAGCTTGTTGGGCTTGACATGCTTGATGATGTAATCATGACCCGGTCATGATTAAATCATCAACAAGCTTTATTGATATTTTGGATAACTTTCCGTATGGCGCCACCACCTTTTCACTCATTTTTACAAAAAGGGATATCTCATTGAGGTAAATTAGATACTATATTATTTCATATCGAATGAAAAGTGGTGGCGCCATACGGAAACTTTTCCGATATTTTATTAAACTATTTTGTGTTCATTCAAAGTCAAAAGAACATGCATGTACCTACCTACGTATGTACATACATGTACAGTCCCTCGTTCTTCCGTTGAGTCGCAAAGCACACACTGGTCCGATGGCATTATTGTCGTAGTTTTTTATATTAATAATACACATCTGACATGGCTAAATAAAGCATGGAGGTACACCCATTCGTGGGTGAAACTGTCTTCCGCCACAGAAGCATGACCGTCCACCACAAACAATGTCAATGTTTACAAACTTATTGTTTACAAAAAAACTTTGTGGAACACGTTATACGTGACGACCGTATAACTGGAGGTGCAAAATATTTCCCACAATCCTTTGCGGGACGTCGAATTTTTGCTATCTTCAATAAGGTCTATGGTGAGCGTTGCATCAGTCGCCGCGTGTGACGCGCGTGCAAGTGTAAAAATGCCCGGATGGAGCAATATTGAAGCAATGTTGCTCCATCCGGGAATTTTTACTGACACAATATTGCTGTCATCCGGGTACTTTTTACAAAAGCGTTCAATACGCTAAAATATTTTTTTCTCTGGAAGCCTGATATAAATAATAATATACAAATATAACATGGTTTGAGGGTGCCTAGTCGATATAAGCTCCCTGGGGTATTGGAAGTTGACAAACTAGTTCCCGAGGCGAAGCCGAGGAAAACTAGTTTGTCACCTTAAACGTGCACTTTCACTGCCTAACGCACAGCATAGAGTTATATATAAAAACGCACAGTGAAATTGCCCACCAGTATGGCGCATTCAAGATTTTCAATACCATTGAAATAGAAAAAAAACATAATGAAATTGAATTTGAAAATGTGGAATCAGGTGAGCTAAAATAGTGTTGCTTTGATTTTTCGGGGAATACAAGAATATATTGCACGAGCTATGACAATATTGCACTCGTCTTCGACTCGTGCAATATTGTCATAGCTTGTGCAATATATTTTTGTATCCCCCTCAAAGCCATCCAATATTATATAAATATCTATGAGGGTGGCCGAGCTCATCGTTCTCCGGGTTCTATTCTCCGTGTTTCTGATCAGCAGAGTGTGGGTTCGAATCCCCAGCCGTGACACTTGTGTCCTTAAGCAAGACACTTAACCATTGCTTCGTCCTTCGGATGGGACGTAAAGCCGTTGGTCCCATGTGTTGTGTAACTCATGTAAAAGAACCCAGTGCACTTATCGAAAAGAGAAGGGGTCGCCTTGTGTTCCTGACTGTGGCTGCTGTGTACGCCGTAGTACCTTGTAAACCCTTAGAAGTTGCTAAATAATTGGGTCTCAGAATCCATCACTGCAATAACATATCTATCTTTCTGAAAGTTTGTATATACTCAGCGCCTTGAGTACCTCGTTTGGTAGATACGTGCGCTATATAAGACGTCGATATTATTATTATTATTATTATTATTATATAGGTTTTCTCGGCCAATTTCGGAAAAAAGAGCAGCCAATTTAACCGTCAAGCTATTCTATTTCGCGCGAAATCGAATGCTACTGAAAAGGGTCATTCGATTTCGTTTTATGATTAGTCAAATGTAATGTTGCGTCATTAGATTTAACAAAATAATCATTCAATTTAACAATTCATCAAAGCAGCATTCAAACTCACAGTCGCTTCTTGAGGCGTGTGTGTCTCGAAAAAGAATGACGATACACTAAACTGAACATAGTGCTACAGGAATTTGACTCGACTCAAAACGAAATTGAATGGCCGATTTCTGAATTTGAAACGCAGTAACAACTAGAGAGGCAAAACAGCTTTAATTCGAACGCATGAAAATCAAATTGGCTGCTTATTTGCCGAATTTGACCGAGAAAACCTATATTATTATTTCTATGGGTTTGCCTAATTGAAGCACAGACGATGCGTTCATAATCACTCAGACATCGACTCTTGCAACCATCAATTCTTCAAAAAGTTCTGTTGAATAGATTGACACAATGTGTGAAAACCAGTAAAATCAAAAATTCTTTGCAATAATGAAGTTGATAAAAGGTCGTGAAAATTTGGTTTTCTTTGTGTTTGCAATATTCTATTTTTGAAGCTTAAATTAACACACCCATTAGCCTAACTCAAGGACATTTTGTTAAAATGAAAAATGCTTTTGTCACCTTTATGTACAGTTTTAGTTGTTCAAAGTTATCTGTAGTTGTTGGGGTACTGTAGTTGTTGGCGCAATTTTTACTCCAATTTGCTTCTTTCTTAACGAGTAAGTATTTTTAAACCATATTAAAGTTAAGTATAATAAAGCGTAAGGTAACTTTAAATCAGAATTTCTTAAATATTTGGTTTCTTGTGGAAAACTAAACTTCATTATTTGTTTTCAATTGATGGCAGTTCAGCCGTTTGGAATGTTTGCTAATTACCCCACAAAGTAACACCCCGAAAATGGTGGTTTTTTCCCAAACTGACTTGCTGCCAGTTTTTATGAGGCATCACTGCACTTCTTAATCCAATAGGACCAACTTAAACAGCCTTAACTTATTATACAGTTTTCTCAAAATAATGTTTAGCACAGACCTCCAAATTTGTGGTCGCTCTTCACAGTTATGAAACTTATTAACTGCATAACCCAGACATTTTTATAATCAGTTTGCGCACAAATTTCACAAACACATGACTTTGTGGATTTCACATGGAATGAGGGTAACGCAACCAATCATGTATTAACCATAATCTTATAATAGTTTGACAATAATAGACCGATCCATTACGCCCCGCCTCCTTACCAGATGACCAATCACAGCCGCGAAACCCGACCACCATTAGTGCAAAGATCACCAAACGGTTCAAATGGTGATCAGATTTCGCGGTTGTGATTGGTCGATGATAATTGGGCCTGGCTTAATGGATCGGTGTATTCACTATGAAGTGCTTGAAAAAACATATCTGGGAATATAACGGGGAATTCCCGATTTGGCACTCAAGATCATCTAAAAGGTTACATAAAAAGTGCTTTTGGTAAATATGACCATCATGAGTGGTGTGATCTGTGGGAAAGTACATAGAAACTGCATTTTGTTGTTTGTTATTGTGTTGCAGTTTCTATGTACATTCTCACACCTCTCATGATGGTCATATTTACCAAAAGCACTTGATTTTTTTATGTAAGCTTTTGGGGAATCTTGAGTGGCAAATCGGGATTTCCCCGTTATATTCCCAGATATGTTTTTCAAGCACTTCATAGTTAATTATTGTCCAAATACATTTTAGTTGCAGTTTCTATGTACATTCTCATAGATCACACCACTCTTGTTAATTCAATATCTGAGAGGGTCTATTGGTGTCTCATTGTAGAAACACACTGCTGGTTTTCAAGACAAAGAATGGTTCCCCAATTGTTTTCATTAAATACTTGATATCTAGAGAACATAGCTTGAGAATTGTTTTCTCCATCACCAGGGCCCAATTTCATAGAGCTACTTAAGCAGAAAGTTGCATAACAATATTAATTGTCTGCTAAGCAGAAAAGACCAGGGTACCAGTCACAAATTGTACATTTGATATGGTGGTTTAGCTGATAACCTTATTCATAAGGTAATGGTGAAAGACTTCCCCTGAAATCTTATTCCATGAAAAGCTTTACTTTTTGAGGAAACATTAAAACAATTATCAATTCTCGATAACGAGAATAACGGATTTATTTTAAAGCCATGTCATGACACGGCGAAACGTGCGGAAACAAGGGTGGGTTTTCCGTTAACTTCTCCCGACTCCGAAGATGACCGATGGAGGCCTACATTTTCACAGGTTGTTACTTTATAGATATAAGTTGTGATACACGAAGTGTGGGCCTTTGGACAATACCGATAAGTTGTGCGATTGCTTTAACCCTGTCTTAAGTGAGTTAGCCATGATATTTTGGGCACAATTAGCGTTTTTGTTAATTACTCCTCTCGTGGATGGAGTAGAAAGCCTTCCTTTAATGACTTCCTTCATTATACGTTTGAGAAACATAATGGAGAATTTGAGTGGCCTAGGTTATCGGGTTTATCTTCTACGTCCATATCAATAGTCTTGGTTCCAAGACCATTGGTGTTGCGCGGTCACACACAACCAACGTTCCGATAATGCACGGCAAAAACTGTTCACGCTTGTTATGAACGAACGCTAGCGGGCGCTCTGTTTCTCTGATTTACGGATCTCACCATGTCCTGTGCTCACCATGGTCTTGGATATTTGCAAATTGAAGGCGTGGCCAGACTATGTAAATTACTTTTAATGTATGCAATATTCATATCACGTGACGAATTGAAGATGACTATTCAAACTAGATCGAGTCAAAGGTCAATATGATCGGCGGTCTATTTTTAATAATCTTTGCTCAAAGAGTGATTCCGTGGTCATTATAGGCCTATTAAAAGGAAAACAGTGAAGTTTTAAGTATAGGTACTTATTCAGATTATGGATACGTGACGATTTGAAATCGTAAATAATGGTCAAAAATCGAACGTAAAATTAGCATTCAGAGAGTCCGTGTATCGGACGCTGTATGGCCCCACGGCGTGGAGCAATCGGAACGTGAAATAAGCCTTGTGGAGTATCACGTACCGCCCATGCCGTGTCTCGTGGGGGTTGGAGGTGTTAAATCCCAGGCGCTATGAACTCCCAGCTTGCGGGTGTCGAATCCGTTGTTTCTTATGATCGCAACGTTCCAATATGCTCCATTTTGTTTCATGGCCCCCTAATTTCTTTTTGTTATGAGTTTTCAGGTAATTTTGATGATGTCAAAACGTAGGAATATCGCATTTTGTTATATTGACAGTGTTATTGTGTGAGTAGCTTCAAAAAAATATGAGAATTTTTTATAAAAGGTTTAAATAAAAATAATGCTGAAACAAAATTCCCTCAAAGCATAATTTTGTCGAACAAAGTATTATTTTTTAATTCTGTGAATGAAGAGTTATTTTTGAGGTAATGATTAAACTGGGCAACTAGTGGAATTTAATGACCCGACTATTCGCCTCAAATAACTGGGAGTTGAATAGCAGTAGTCGTCGCTGGACAAGCAATCAAAATTCGAAATTTCTCATGAGTTATTCCAAAAGATATTGTTACGACTACATCTACATTCCAAAAAATGTTATATGGTTACGTTCCAAGCTACGCAGCTACTCGGCTACGTTTACGTTCCAAGATACGCTTAGGTCTACGTTCCTTCAAGTTACACTATAATATCAAAAGGTACGCTTTCAAGCCCGAGTCAAGCTATGCCTACGTTCAAAGACACGCAGCTGCGTTTATGTTCCAAGATGCTACGCTTCAGTCCAAGATATGCTTACATTCCAAAAGATGTCAACGTTCCAAGCTACACAGCTACTCAGCTGCGCTTACAGATCTGCTTACGTTCCTTCAAGTTACGCTATAATATCAAAAGGTACGCTTTCAATCCCATGTCAAGTTACGCTTACGTTCCAAGATACGCAGCTACGAATTACGTTCCAAGATATGCTTACGCTCCACCAAAAGATACTGTTACGTTCCAAGCTACGCAGCTACTCAGCTACGCTTATACACTCCAAGAAACTATAAGGTTACGCTACAATATCAAAAAGTACGCTTTCAATCCCGAGTCAAGCTACGCTTACGTTCCAAGATATGCAGCTACGGTTACGTTTCAAAATACGTTCTCACAAAGACGCTTTTGAATCCCTCAAGATTTCCTTCCCCCAAGATTAAAAAACTTTCACTGTGAATAACACTACAGGGCTCACCAGTTATTTGGCAGAAAATACTGTACAAAATTTCTTTACTATCCAAAAATTTACTTGGGCACTACAAAATTTCAAATTTAATTAAAAATTGGCTGGCAATCAGTTTCTGCTAAGCAATACTATTTTGAGCTAACTATAAGCAAATTGTTTAGCCAATACAGGCTTCATCAGTGTGGGCCCTGGCACGTCGGGAGCATATGCCACGATCGCATTTCAAGCTGCATATCATGGCAATGCAGTAGTCTGGATCTGGACATTATACATAGAAATGTTTGTGCTGGTACCACAAACCTTTCTTTATCGTATTTCCACCATGTGTCAAAGTTCCAAATCCTACTGATCTGGACATTATTATACTCTGATAAAAACATATATACCCACACACAGAGTAAAGCAAAAGTCATGCAACGGAATTACTGCATGCATTGTACACTACATGCACAACACTGATGAATTATTCATGAGCCAACCGCAACGCAGCCTCTGATTGGCTCCACCGGAAAGTCGGGGGAGATTTGCCGAAAAACAATAAAAAAGTTAAGACCCATCGTTGCAAATATTCAAGACCATAGACCTTTTCGCAAATACTGGGGCGCGCGCGTAAAGCTTGGAATTAGATGCATTGTGGTCTAGCTGGTAGCAAAATTTGATTCATATCTATCCCACAATGCACCTCATTCAACAGTCTGCGCTTGCGCATTGGTATTTGCGATAAGGTCTATGGTGAGATCTAAATCAGAGAAACAGAGCGCCCGCTAGCGTTCGTTCATTACAAGTGTGGACAGTTTTTGCCGTGCATAATCGGAACGTTGGTTGTGTGTGACCGCGCAACACCAATGGTCTTGGAACCAAGACTACCATATCAAGTGACACTGGTCCAAGGTTCTGGGGACTTCCCCATAGACATGTACTGCTGGAAAAATTGGAAATGGTAGGCAACAAGCTTGTCTGTCAACAGGTAGTACAGACTTGACTGTGCCAGCTGGCAAGCTTCACCAAAGCTTCCTAAGAGTTGTTTACTATGGTGGTCAGGGGTGGGTTGGGATGGGGGGGGGGGGGGCTGGGGGATATTGTTTGACTTTTTGAATGGAGTGTCTGAAAAGAAAGGTCAATTGTGTTTATCCTCTTTTTGAGTCGGGCATAAATGTGTTCAGAAAGTAATGGGCCTTGAGTAAGAAGATCTTTTTACTTGCCATCCTCCTTCCAACCCCCCCCCCCCCCACCTTAAAGGTGGTGGGAATGCTTATAGAGTCCATTTATGCAACAGTGAATCCCGTGTTGGGTGTATTGTGTGTACACAGTGTATTAGTGTGCCATGTTTTTCCTGGCCTGCTTAGCAGATAGTATTTTGTCTGCTTAGCGTGGAATGCAGGGTTAAGACATAATACCTAAAGCGTTTATATAGAGCTAAGTTAAGTTAATAAATGATAAACATTATGTGTGTTTTATTTTAAAAGTGCTGTAAATATTTGTGCAAAAGTATATTTGATGGATTAATTGTTAAAGGCAGTTGACACTATTGGTAATTACTCAAAATAATTATTGGCATAAAACCTTTCTTGGTGACGAGTAATGGGGAGAGGTTGATGGTATAAAACAATGTGAGAAACGGCTCCCTCTGAAGTTCCATAGTTTTTGAGAAAAAAGTAATTTTCCACGAATTTGATTTCGAGACCTCAGATTTAGAACTTGAGGTCTCGAAATCAACCATCTAAACGCACACAACTTCGTGTGACAAGGGTTATTTTTCTTTCATTATCTCGCAACTTCGATGACCGATTGAGCTCAAATTTTCACAGGTTTGTCATTTTATGTATATGTTGAGATACACCAACTGTGAAGGCCAGTCTTTGACAATTACCAATAGTGTCCACTGCCTTCAATACAGTATTGTCAAAGGTGGGCAAAAGAAAACTTAACTTGTTTTATTGTAGATTCGGTGTTAGTTGAACAAACTTTGAATGGGGGTGTATAGGCCTACTTGTAGAGTAGATTTATTGAATTTCGAACCTCCTTTCGAAAACTCATTACAATGTAGGTTTTCTCAGCCAATTTCAGTAAATGAGCAGCCAATTTAACCACCAAGCTATTCTATTTCGCGCGAAATCGAATGCCACTGAAAAGGGTCATTCGATTTCGTTTTATGATTAGTCAAATGTAATGTAACGTCATTCAATTTATCAAAGTAGTCTTTCAATTTAACAATTTATCAAAGCAGCATTCAAATTCGCGGACGCTTCTTGGGGCGTGTGTGTCTCGAAAAAGAATGACGATACGCTTAATTGAACAGAGTGCTAAAGGAATTTGACTCCACTCAAAACGAAGTTGAAGGGCCGAATTCTGAATTTTAAATGCAGTAACAACTGGAGAGGCTAAACAGCTTCAATTCGTGCATAAAAAACGAAACTGACTGCTTATACCGAGAAAACCTATAATAGCTCGACAGAGCCTAGAGACAAACTGTTTGCTCAAGTTTCTTTGGTAAACATTCATCATTATAGCGATCATGTGAACGATAAGAATGTATAGAAACTGAAACACAAAATAAATACATTCAGTTATACCAATGTGTACTAGAAGAATCTTTGACTGTTCCGTTATTCAGCCACTGGTTAATCATTACCAATCTAGGTGAATTTTTAACTGAACATGGCACACATCCAACATTAATCACGCACAATGATGGACTGGCTCCTTATGGGAATTAATTTGAGAAGCTGCGCGGGAAATTCTCTTTAAAAGGTCTATGTACTTTTTCCTAACAAAAACCACAATGTCCACAGATTTACATTAAACTAACACAGTTTGAAGATTATGGTATAGGTTTTCTCGGTCAATTTCGGAAAACGAGCAGCCAATTTAACCACCAAGCTATTCTATTTCGCGCGAAATCGAATGCTACTTAAAAGGGTCATTCGATTTCGTTTCATGATTAGTCCAATTTAATGTTGCGTCATTCGATTTAACAAAATAATCATTCAATTTAACAGTTCATCAAAGCAGCATTCAAATTCGCAGACGCTTCTTGAGGCCGCGTGTGTCACGAAAAGAATGACGCTGTACACTGTATTGAACAGAGTGCTAAAGGAATTTGACTCGACTCAAAACGAAATTGAATGGCCGAATTCTGAATTTGATACGCAGTAACAACTAGAGATGCAAAACAGCTTTAATTCGAACGCATGAAAATGAAATTGACTGCTCATTTGCCGAATTTGACCGAGAAAACTATAGTAGAAAGCTTCCCTTGAAATTTTGCTACTGAGGTGCTGTAGTTTTTGAGAAATTAGTAAAACAAATAATTTTCGTCTGAGTTTTAGCATGTAAACACGTATATAAACAGTTATGCTATGGTTTTGATATAACATCATACCTGGTTAATGGGATTTTACATGCTAAAATAAAAACTAAACGAAAACCCAAAAAAGACGTATTGTAACATTCGGGCAATGTAACCTGAATTTTGATTGGTCACCATACACCAGGAGCACTGCCTGTCCCTCATTACTGGAACGTATGCAAATCTTTATTGTTTGAGATGAGAGGGGTTTGGATGGGCGCACCACGACCATGCCCAGGTTCACCAGGAGGCGCTTATAGTTGTACACACTAAATGTCGGCGCACATAGGCATACCTTTCATAAGAGACGAAAGTGCAATACAGCTCAGAAGCCCGACATGTTAGACAGCATGTCGTTGGTTCAACCCGCCAAATTGAATTGAATGCAGTGTGGAATCTCATGAATTTAAAACCCTTTTCACACTAACGTTATTCCCGGGAAGTTCCCGGCAACTTTTGGTCGATCTTTTCAAACTACTAAAAGCCCTTTTCACACCATAAGTATTTCCTGGGGTTTGAACGTAAGTGTAACACGACCGTGCATATTCATGGGAAATAAGTTTAGTACTCCCGGGAGTTACCTATACTTGGGCACTCGTGGACGATATGTTTAGGTTTTCGTACGTCCTTTCGTTTACGTTCTGGTACAGACCTACACTGTAAAAAGTATCCGTATGTTAACGGACTCCGTAAAGTGAATTATTCCGTAAATTTCGCCGTTATTTTACGGGTTTTCCGTATATGCAAATATTAATTATTCTAATTAGCGTCATTACAATCAACCACGTTTGCCCAAACACCTACACCTAACTAGAGATTGAGAGTTTGTGAACAAACTCTAGGTGTTCGGTTTCCGGGAGTAAAAGCCTGGTGTAAAAAACAAATGTTGCAACTTGCTTCGTCTCAAGATGTGTAACAAATGATCAAAAATTGTGGAAACAACACGATGACGTCATCATGACGTCATTCCGAGTGCAAGAAGTTAAATTGTCCTTGACTAACAATACACCAAGTTTCACCTCAGTCGAACTTTTGGTTTGGCATACACACAGCTTTGAAAAGTGCACCTTTAAAGCAATACCACGTGACACATGATGACGTCATCAAGCTAGACTCCACATATAAGTTGCTATTATGAGGGAGATTATGTATATCAATTTTGAAATAATTATCATAAACTATGCCACAGACATCTATATGTAGTACAAGTGTATTTTGAGATGTTTTTAATCTGCCGCTAGAGGCCGCTCTTACATTTGGCGACATAATCGGTATTCTTTTTTTAAACCAAACCTTTGCCAGAGTTGTATTATGTATATCAATTTTGAAACAATTATCATTAACTATGCCACAGACATCTATATGCAGTACAAGTGTATTTTGAGATGTTTTTAATCTGCCGCTAGAGGCCGCTCTTACATTTGGTGACATAATCGGTATTATTTTTTTAAACCAGACCTTTGCCAGAGTTGTATTCTGTAAAGGTAAAGCATCAAAAGGTGTATGTATCATCCCAAAAGCCATTACATGACGCCTTTTCAAAGTATATTATACAGGTACTACCAGTAGACAGGTCAAAATGTCACGAGAAGGTCACCAACATATCCGTTTTTGTAAAGTACGTAAAGCCCTTCAATATGATGTATAGATTGTCAAAATAGCTTGTGTGGTTGAGAAAATATGAACTTACGAAATATTAACGACTGTACAGAACAAACTAACTAATTGTAAGGGAACTGTATGTTGAAAACGCCTTGAACGAAGACTATTATACGCAAAGCATTGCACTCTATGGATGAGCACTGAAGCGTGACGCTACACGTGTTTTATGTGTAAAATCTTTACGCACGACCAATGGTGGAATTTTTCAACCTCAATTTTGAGAAGACTAGGTCAAAACGGGATCATGTCTGTGAGGCATTACGGAGTTTTCAATGACGGATCCGATGATGTATTGATTGTAAGAATCCCTCATGTAGATCAAAAGTTATGATTTTTTGAAACAATAAACTTTTAATTTTCATAACTCAAGAATAGATTACGTCATCATGACGTAACTACACATTTTTCCTCTCCTAGTGAATATCTAACTGTGTGCGAAGTTTCAAGTTCATACGAGTTTGGGAAAGATGTTTTTGTTGGGGGACAAGGGACGTAGAGAAGAAGAAGAAGAAGAAGAAGAAGAAGAAGAAGAAGAAGAAGAAGAAGAAGAAGAAGAAGAAGAAGAAGAAGAAGAAGAAGAAGAAGAAGAAGAAGAAGAAGAAGAAGAAGAAGAAGAAGAAGAAGAAGAAGAAGAAGAAGAAGAAGAAGAAGAAGAAGAAGAAAAAGAAGAAGAAGAAGTATCAATAAAATTAAAAAAACAAACAAAAATAAGAGGTGTTCCGGGCTGTTGGCCCGAACACCTAATAAAGTACATGTAAGTACATATTTAGTTTCAGCCACAACCGTGTACACATGTACAAACCCACGTTAAGGGATTTTATATTTTACGGAATGAAAAACTTTGTCCGTGTAATTTTGCTGCAGGAAAACGGATTTTTTTTTTTTTTTCCGGCAGCAAAATTACCGGAACTTTTTTGTTAATTCCGTAAAATATAAAATCCCTTAACGTGGGTTTGTACATGTGTACACGGTTGTGGCTGAAACTAAATTCAATTCAATTCAATTCAATTCAATTCAATTTTTATTTGTCCCACCATGTAGGAAACTCTGTTTGAATACATGCAATACAGAATGAAAAATAAAAAACACACAATCATATATAAACTACTGGAAATATTAATTAATCAGAAAACTACATTACTAATAAACCACAATTTAATTATACTGAAAACTACATCTAAGCAGAAAGTAAACAAAGTAGTTAAACACGGTTGAGGAGACGGACGGAGTATGGGATGAAGGAGTTGAGGTACCTGTTTGTTTTGCACCTAAGTGACTGCCATCTCCTACCACTTCTAAGTTTGATGAAGAATTTGTTTAATGGATGGTTGGTGTTACATACAACTGCCTCTGCTTTAGATAGAACCTTATCTTTGCAAGTTTCATCAAGATCGATGTCTATCCCTAGGATTTTTGATGCTTGTTTCACAACCCGTTTCATTTTACCAGTATCTTGTTTTCTTGCTCCATTGTACCAAACCACACAATCATGAGTAATAGCACTTTCAACAACAGATGAGTAAAACAGAATCATAATTTCCTTGTCTACATGAAAATAATTCAATTTACGCAAAAAATACATTAACCGACAGCCCTTTGTGATGAGCGCTGAGCAATGATTACTCCAATTCAATTGATTGTCGATTATTGTACCCAGGTATTTGTAGTTTTGCACAATGTCAATATCCTGTCCAATGAGGCTAATACTGTTTGCTGAAGGTTCACCTCTCTTAATATGCCTGAAATCAAACACAATCTCTTTTGTTTTTTGAGGATTCAGAATGAGATAGTTATCATTACACCACTGGCTAAAGTTCTGTATCGCTTTCCTATATTCCCCCTCCTGCTGGTTGTTTATGAGTCCAAGAATAACTGTGTCATCGGCATATTTGAAAATTTTCACTGAACTGAGGTTGGATGTACATTCATTTGTGTAAATGATAAACAATATGGGTGAAATGACACAGCCCTGAGGTGAACCAGTGTTACAAACTATAGAGTCGGAAAGAATGTTGTTGACTTTAACCTTTTGGACTCTTGCTGAGAGAAAGTCCCTTATCCAGAGAATTAAAGATGGTTTTACGCCTAAGTGTTTGAGTTTCTCCAGTAACAAAGTTGGTTGCATCGTGTTGAAAGCCGATGAGAAGTCAATAAACAGAGCCCTTGCATAGCACTGTTGTTTGTCCAAATGTTGGTAAATTTCGTGCGTGAAACTCAGAACAGCATCCTGGACTGATTTATTTGGCTGGTATGCAAACTGGTAGATGTCGAGTTTCTCCTGAATAGGCTGGATGAGGTTATGTAGAATAATCTTCTCCAAGCATTTCATCACCACAGATGTAATTGCTACAGGGCGGTAGTCGTTGTTCTCCGACGCATGTGGTTTTTAGCGACTGGTGTTATGATGGCTGTTTTCCAGCATAGTGGCAATGCTTGTTGATCAACTGACATCTGAAACAACTCTCTATATGGAGTTGCGAGTTGTCGTGCACAGCATTTATGAGTTCTTCCCCGTATTTCATCATCAGGTCCAGTAGCTTTATTTGGGTTGATTAATTTGAACTGTTTGACGACTTCCCTCTCCTCTATCGAAATTGGCGTGTCGTCCATTTGGCGTAAATCATCGCTAATCAGATCAAGTGTAGTCGACATGTCGATATTGTCAAATCTGCAATAGAACTCGTTTAAGTCGTCAGCTTTCTGTTTTGAATCATCAATATTTTGAAACCCCTTATTCTTTGGCGTTTTATAGTCTGTTATCATTTCCAAGCACCTCCATGCTCCTTTAGGGTTATTGTTTTGGAAGCAGTGTTCAAGTTTTTGACGATATTTTACTTTGGCAAGTCTAACCTCTCGTCTAAAGATCCGATTAAGATCCTTAACCTTTGCATGATCCCCAGCTCTGTGTGCTTGTTTTCTTTCTTGCAGAATAAGTTTGGCTTCCTTGGTCAGCCAAGCCTTATTGTTGGGGTATTCTGTAATAGTTTTCGTTGCAATGTGCTGACTTTCGCAAAAACGGACATAGCAATTTACCACATCAGTTTGTTTGTTGATATCTCCCCCTGATTTCAAAAGTACATCCCAGTCAGTGATTTCAAAGGCCGTTTGGAGTCTGTCCACAGATTCGGTGTTCCACAGTTGAACTGTTCTCTTAATCTGCTTTTCCCTTTTCAGTTGCTGCTTGTACTTTGGCAGTAGATGAATAACCTGGTGATCCGAGTTACCAAGACTTGGTCGTATAACTGCTTTATATGCTTCCTGTATTGAACAATAGCACCGAGCTAAAATGTTTTACCATCGTGTTGGTCTATCGATGAATTGGTGGTAATGTGGTAAGCACCGATCAAGGAGACAATGATTAAGACCTCCCAAAACAATTGTTGGTGAAAGTGGAGATTGATTTTCCAACTGCTGTACCTGATCATGTATCACGTTTGCTGCTTGTTCTGCAAATATGTACTTACATGTACTTTATTATGTGTAGGTGTTTGGGCAAACGTGGTTGATTGTAATTACGCTAATTAGCATAATTAATATTTGCATATACGGAAAACCCGTAAAATAACAGTGTAGTTAGGGATGTACCAGAACGTAAACGGAAGGACGTACGGAAACCTAAAAATTTCGTCCATGAGTGTGCAGTAGGCCGCATCTGATAAGCCTGTACGTGTCACATGGGTACCTAATTATTCCATTTGGCGTACGCCCAATTCTGAATAATGAGCAATGAACAGCGCACTGGATAATAGATTTCACTCACAGAACTATACATACCGCCCATTTTGGTAAATGGGGGGGGGGGGGGGGGCTGCGCTATGTGGTTTTCTTTCTAAATAATAGCCTAATCCCGGTGGTATAGCTCCATGTGGACGCGTTTACAAATGGCGAAGGGAAATATTGTTTCCCCCGCTTTAGCCATGTGTCTTCGTTTCGGGCATGTGGCCTCTTAATAGTGACCCTTGTTTTGTTTTCTCGGGGAAGTAGTGTTTAAATTTCAACTTCAAATATTAAATTTCGAGGAGATTTTACATCCGAGTTTTGTTTCTAAAACAGCCCTTGACTCCCCTGAGAAAATCGGAATGTGTATTCAGCTCCTTAGATACTTGAGTGGGGGTTGGGTGTATGTGGGGTATACATTAATTTACTCGAGGGACACACATGAAGAAATTAATGTAACCAATAAATTAACACAAAACTAAAAAATTCACACAAAGCATAAAAGATGGGGGGGGGGGGGTCTACAGAATTCTACCCTAAATAGTTAAAGGCATTGAACACGTTTGGTAATTTGTCAATGACCAGTATTCTCACTTGGTGTATCCCAACATAATATGCATAAAAATAACAAGCCTGTGTGAACATTTGGACTCATTGGTCATTGATGACAAGAAAAAGCTGAAAGAAAAACACCCTTGTCGTACAATAGTGTGCTTTCAGATAGTAATACAAGGCTTCTGGTCAGAAGGCTTTTAATATTTTAGTAAGAATTTACCTCTTTCTCAAAAACCGTGTTACTTCAGAGGTAGTCATTTATCGCAATATTTTATACTATCAACAGCTCTCCGTTGCTCGTTACCAAGTAAATGTGTATGCTAATTTATATTTTGATTATTTACTAAACGTGTACAGTGTCTTTAACAAGCTCACCAACAATAAATAAATAAACAAATAAAATAGCGCGAAATGGACCAAAATTGCTTAAAATTGCCCCCCCCCCCCCCTTTTAGCATTGCAGGCGATCGGCGGCACTAATTTTTCATAAACTCCAGGAAAAATCCCTGGAGTTTTTAACCCCACCGTCACCACAGCAACCGTTCTCACTATCCCATTTTATATAGGTAACTTCCGGGAGTACTATTTCAAAGGAATATGCACGGCCGTTTCACACTTACGATCAAACCCAAGGAAACCCTTATGGTGTGAAAAGGGCTTTTCTTAGTAGTTTAAAAAGATCGACCAAAGGTTCCCGGGAATTTCCCAGGAATAACTATAGAGTGGAAACGACTCATGCAATTCCACACTTCACTCAATAAATGAAATTGGGGTTGAACAACGTCATGCGGTTACACGTACCGGTGTGGCGGTTTCAACTTTCCGCTGTGTTCAGTTTTCCGAATGACCAAATACGGTAGCATTACGTCATGCGATGCCTGCGTACAGCAAGCGAAAGTAGTCCATTTTTAATGCCGTATTGAGTTATCCGTTACCCTTCAGTAGCTGTCATGGCGGCGTCCACGAGTCGAGTGCAACCAGCGGCAAACGCGTGGATCGTATGAGTTGTTTTTTATGCAAGCAGAGTGTGACCTGCCTGAAGTTGTTCCCATGAATACATGTAAAGATAGGACAAGAGATTATGTGACAACACAGAAAAGAATCGTAATATAAACAATGTGGGGTCACTGCTGAGAGAACTACATTACTCGCCAGGGTACTCGCGGCGGTATCTGAGAGGTCACCCGGAAAACTGAACACGCCGGAAAGCTAAAACCGTTCGAACATCGTGCAGATATGACCGACCACGTCACCCGGAAAACTGAACACTGATATTCAGGACTGCAGTTCACTTTCAAATAAGATAACGTTCGTCTGTAATGATATTCAGGTCTGCTGTTCACATTCTAATAAGATTACGTTCATCTGTAATGATATTCAGGTCTGCTGTTCACATTCAAATAAGATTAGTTGGTCACTTACAATATTATATGTTTTTTCTTTACTTTTTAAACCCTACTTTGTGTGATCCCTACTCAGGATTTTGGAGTTTCAATCCAACACCTGAGTGATTTGAATATCGTGTTTTTGTGTTTGCACATAATAACAGTAAAGGACGCTGGAGTATCAGCTTTAACAGTTATATATAAATCCTTATGTTATTCGGCCACAGTGACACCCAACATGCTTCACCATGTCCCTTCTTAACATACGTTTCTTTGCGGAAATAGTTTAAGAGGGTACTTAAAAAAAAAAATCAAAAATGTGCCCCTTTTCGCCTTTTCCTTTGGTTATATTTGGCCGGGCACTAGTGGACAACAGCAATTCTTTGTAAATCTTTCCTCTATAGTGAATGCTAGCACTACACTGTCTTGTGAGTGATTGTCCGCTACCTGCATGCTTTTCAAGGAGCAGACAATAAGAGAATTTTCCTGGGGCTTACACACATGCCTCCAGCTCTCCTGCTCTATTGAACATGACATGAATATGTATAGCGTTTAACAAAGACAACGGTCCGAGTAGGGTGGAGCCTTCAGTATCCAACTTGTGATTGGGCATTGGCAAGATCTTGACGTGCTACGATGCTTTGAACGTGTAAAACGAATGATCACTAGTTAGGTGTCCTTACGTCCTTTCGTTTACGTTCTGGTACATCCCTCTTGAGACGACAATTATTTTGTGACTTGTTTTGCTCATTTCTCAAAAAATAAACAAGCTCAGTTAGTAATAATATTTGAAGGGAAGCTTTCCACTATCATTATCTCCAAACCCTGTTAGTTTAATGTTAATCTGTGGACAATTTGAAAAAGTACCCGAATCCTTTAAGCAAAACAAAACTCCGATCTAAAAAATAAGACAAAACCAAGACTGTCGAACTAAGTTCGGTCATAATAACTTTATGGCTTAATGGAATAAAATCGAAATTACGAGAAGTGTCATCATGTTGCATTCTTCTTCTTTTGTTGTTCCATTTAATTTCATTTTTTTATTTTGATGAGCGAAATGAGTTCAAGTGAGCAAAATATTTTACTTTGAACAAAATCAGTCTCCTTACGATGACTACAGCAAGCTAGTCCAAACGTTGAGACCAATTCAGGAATTGACTCTGCGGTATCTGTATGCTACTGTGCAAACTCCATCTGGTGGATATCCAGCACAGGGTTATTAACTACGATAAAGCTAAAGTAGTAGTCACCGCCAATGTCTATACCTTCCGCCCGGATAGTAGTTAAAAGCAGGACAGTTCTTTTCAGAACTGAGAAGTCTCCCGAACATCCAATAAATCTACTCCGCGGTAGTAAAAAGACAGTTATTTAAGAACAAACTCTACTTGTCAAGTAGAAACACACTTGGTGTTACCGCAAACCAAATATATACCTTAACATGCAATGCCTCAAATCCTATGAACAAAAATAGGGTGAGCATGAAATGATTTCAAATGCACGGAATAGAAAACTCAACTTATTTCTGTATAGGTGTTTCAACATGCGTGCCTTGGGAGGCTCCATAGTACCCCCTCTATTGGATATTGCCAATTCCCCAAGGCCAGCCAGACGGCCACTTCAAGGCGAGGGCTACCCGACTGGTTTTGGCTACCGACCAAATCGACTGTCACGTGGTCAAATTTCATTGAGCTGCTAAGCACATAGTCTTGGGCCAAGACTATGGTGCTTGATTCTGGGTAGTGTACTACGCGCGGTTGAATCGCCAAAGCGCGCCCGCCACGGTATGATTTAGTTAATTGGACGGCTTGAAATCTAGACTACACTGGCAAGCTACCATAGTCTTGGTAATCCTGCAGCGCTGCGTGCACTGTGGGCGTTGCCGTATTATGTAAATAAGGCCGTTGTCAAGGTTGTGTAATGCATATTCAATTATGTGAACAACATGGCAGCGCCCAGCAGCATGAAGTCTGGCCACGGTCGCATGGTCGGACGTACGGGACGAACGAGTGATAGTATTGTTTGCCTGGCCATACAAAACGAACGAAATGCAGGGATTTAAATTTTACATCTCCTTTTCCCAGAAAACCAAATAATAATTATTGTCGTTATTCTAAAGAAATATATAGCTGACTACAGAATGTCTGACAAAATGCTTGCATCTTCGTTTATACGTGTCGTGTTTGTTCATGGTTTCATACTTCCCCGAATGATTTGTCGTGGGCAGATCACATGAACCACAGACAGAGACGAGCTACCCGCAGTGCATATAATACTACCATGGAGGTACAAACCTCCATGATACTACCGTGTATAGTAGATTTACTACAGCAAACACTATTCACTGTACATGTACAATTTAGTTGTCGTTCATGCATCGACTTTGCACATGTATTAAATGTTAGGGCTACTAATTGTGTCACAATCACATGAATACATAATATTTCCAAATAAAGGCCAACACAAATTACTTGTTCATAAAATTGATTTCTTTATTGCCAAACACAAATTGTTCACAGAACAGTCAGTGGTTATTAAAATGATCAGGTTTGAGAACAGGCTATAACAAGAAATACCCCACAATTAAGCCTGAGCGACTAGTGAAATTTGCTTCTCAACTATTTGTACCTCAAATAGTCGCAACTTCAACACACATAGTCATAAATTTGTCATGCCCCAAAATGCATTGCGGCGTATTATTTGCTGCAGGTGCAATAGAGTAAAACTCACGCTGAAAGGATTTAAGGATTGTGTCACTTTATGTCTAGGGCTGGGCGACTAGTCCGACACACTGTCACACTTGTCGCACAGTCGAGATTATTAAAATCACTAGTCGTGTTGCGACTACTTTTTTATATTCTTAATTGAATAATCGTGCTGCCAAGAGTACAACAAAAATAGTAACAACTTCCTGTTTGGTGAACTGTCTATTGTATCGCTCACGACTATTCATGGCAACATAATTTACTTACGAAACACAGTCAGTGACACCAGTGACAATCCTTCAATCCTCTAAGCACAAAATTTACCATATTGCCTCTGCGGCAAACAAGTCGTGACTTGTGTCGTAGTCATGACTTTTTGAGGTGTGACTAGTCGAGTAGTAACTTACACTAGTGGCCCAGGCTTACTGATGTCTGGTTGTCTTTCGTAGGTAAATTATGTTGTCATGAAAAGTCGTGACTGTGAGCGACACAATTTTTTCAGCAAGCAGGAATAGTCGCAACTATTTTAGTTGTTGTGGTGGCTCGATTTACGGAGTAGGTGAATAATGGCAGTCGCAACTCGACTAAGCATTAACTAGTTGCGATTTCGACATCAGTCGTAGTGCGTACCACTATAGTCGCCAACCACAGGCTTTCCCACAGCAGCATTTAAAGTGCACAGTTATCACAGCAGTTATACACAATATTGTTTGTATGTACTTGTGTGAGCGGCTGTTCTTCTACATTGTGGGGTGCAATGCAGTTTTCATCTGATTCTCTGTGTCTTAGATAGTTTATGGCAGTTGAAAGACCATTTTGGTCATCTCGCCCAACTCTTCCACTTAGTTGTACATTTTCATCTTGGTGTTCAAAATAATGACAAACATCAACCCCAGTCCAAAAGCATCGGTTGCTAAGAGTATGCACACAGCTCCCTCAGGGTTGAAAAAGCTATGTAAACTCATCTTGAAAGTCAATCTCTGTATTGGTATGGTATGATACATGTCGACATTAAATTGTGATACGTTGGTGGAACTTTGCAGCAAAATGTAGAGTACAGTTCTTCACATATGTCTTTCTTGATTGACAGTTAATATGTTCTATCTTTTCCTTTTCTCTTAACGCTTCCTCTGCAAAACAGCAAAATATCTCTTCCACAATTATATACGCTTGAATCTTGATTCTGTCACAGATTTGTCTCTCTTGAATCAAGAACTCCATTCCTTAATTGCAGAGCAGTCGATTGCCCATTCATCTGACAAGACGAGGCTTAAAAAGTATACTACTCCAAGGTGGTCATGCAGCAGTTCTCTAAAAGCAGACTCCTTTCCTGGAAATGTGCCCTATCAGAAGAATGACATAAATACAAATCATAAAATAAGTTCAGTGATTATATTGGGTCTCATTGTGCTAATTTTTTTCTGCGTCAAGCTTAATGTAAAATATGTACATCTGTTTTGATTATTAATATTAAACCGTCGACCATCGAGGGTTACGATCATCAATCAACCCAACTATAGCAATTGCAAACAAGTGTTAATTGTTTGTGCACAGAAGGAAAATGTCAGTTAAAAACAAAAAATGTCAGCCAATGAGCCATTTTCAAATCAAGGGATATGCATCTGTGTGCATTGAAGTGTTGGTGACTCGAGTCAGACAAATCCAACCTCACATTAAGCTGGGCTCATACTACTCCTATGATGAACTATGTTCGTTCCACTACCGAAGCAAACCCAAGGAGTAGGCTCATACTTCCTGCGAATGCGAAGTGGATTTTGGTGAGGCAATACTTTTACGAGCTGCCCTTCCATACATGCAGGTGAGACACAAGACAATTTTGCTTCTCATGATGAAATAGCACTGCTATATTAGAAGAAGGAGGTCTACCTACATAAATAACAACAGGTTTTGAAGTATTGTTCAGTTCAGAGCAAATTAGGTATTCACAAACATGACAAACAATGACTATTAATTTAGCCCCACTTGTGTGGCCAAGGATTCAGCTATCCTTGGCCACACAAAACAAGTGGGGCTAACTATTATTATACTTATGACTTTACATTTTCTAATGGGAGACTTTGGGGACGCTTGGTGGCAGCAGACTTGCCAGGTAAAATCCATTGTTCTCGGTCATGTGCGCACGCTCAGAACTACTTAAACAATGGAAATTTACCTGGTAAGTCTGCTGCCACCTAGCGTCCCAAACTCTCCCATTCTATACAGATTCGATCAATATAAACAAGATTCTCTCCACTCACCACTTTGTGACACTGACAGTTACATAATGACTTGGGATCCATGACTTGCTCAGTTGCAAACGTTGGTTGTATGTATCATGCTCTAGTTTCCCCTAGTTTATTCACACCCGGACATGGTCCAACTAGTGCCTGCATGCAGCAGACGAAGCACACGTAGAACTGACCAATTCTACCTCCATGAACTGACGGAGTTTATCGCAACACCAGACCGTCCGCAGAGAGGGCACTATAGCTGGTGTATTTTGACATAAAGTCTTTAATTAATTGCCATCTAGATAGCAGATTAATATAGCTGCGGCTTATACTTGTTCATCTTTAGCATTCATAATCGTGAACATTTCCTATTTTCTTACGATTTTTCCTCCACGACAAACACGGAGCTGCCAATGCCGTGTATCATAACATGAATGACCCCGGGGTCAACTAATACATTATGTTAATTTATTACAACGATCGCACGCTGATTGGTCCGTTGAAAAGCTGAAGCAGAAAACAATGAAAAAGTTAACACAGCGCTGCAGGATTACCAAGACTATGGTAGCTTGCCAGTGTAGTCTAGACTTCAAGCCGTCCAATTAACTAAATCATACCGTGGCGGGCGCGCTTTGGCGATTCAACCGCGCGTAGTACACTATCCAGAATCAAGCACCATAGTCTTGGGCCAAGACTAGTTAATCGCTTGCACAGATTCTTGAATCTTGTTCAGGAAGTACGTCATGTGTACAGTGCATAGAAATATGGAGTGCGGTTGGTCTGAACAGCATCGTCATCGCGCTCAACCGAACACGCAAAAACGCTCAACCGATAACCAATGTTTCTGGTTGGGGTCGCCAAAACGTGTGAGTGTGATGCATGATGGGACTAAGGATTCAACTATCCTTGGCCACACAAGTGGGGCTAGATGGGACATTGCATATTATTAAACCAATGACAGTGCATGATACGTTTGCCCATCCCAGCGCCTTTGGTTAAAGCAGGGCACTGGGGACGAACGAACGTAATAAAATACCCCGTAAAGGTGGTCAAAATGATAAAACTGACTGCCTTGCACGTCACACGTTCCCTGAGGGCGTCCTGTAATGTTTTGCAATACATTTTTTTACCATAATTGTTTTTGACCGCGCCCAGAGCCGTATTGCCTCTTTCTCCCTTGCAAAGTTTACCGTCGTACCCGTATTATTTTTTGTAAAGCGAGCAATTATATCTACGAGAAAACGGATGATCATCATTTTACAAAACAGCGGTTCCCCCAGGAAGTTATTATAGTGTTGGTGACGAAGACGAGTTTTTCCCCGTCAAGCATCCTCCATGATGGGAGTTATATCAGTTCAAGTGTATTATTAGTGATTTCAGAAACCGGGATTTTTTTGTATGGACCACACGTAGGCCCCTACAAGGGTTGGTAATTCTTTATCGGGTAGTTCTGGTCAACACCTCTTACAGCTAAACAGTGCTTCGACTAGGAAACCATAAAATAATGCCATTTGTGGTGCGTCAAATCCCAGTCATGACACATAGGCCTAGCTTTATGCCCTTTAAAGGCAGTCTAAATAATGTTTCCTTGAACATTACTACAGTATCAGTACTTCAGTAAAATACACAAATTACAATAATTTATAATTATTATTCAATTCATTTAAAAACTCACATTTATTTACATAACTTCAAGAAAACAGTACAAAGCCATTTTAATAATTTATAAAGAATTAACAATCAAACAAGGCTATTTTCAAGGCAGAGAAAAATATATAAATAGAGTATTGAGGCGTAATTATAATAATAGTAACTAAATACGTTTTGAGCGCTAATAGACAAATGCAATTTTTTTTTACATTTTTACCTTTTTTAAAGTTTGCGCGGTTTGATCAGTGTGTGCATGTTAGTATTAATTAAATCATTATTGTGAGTGGAATTTGTTTTGTTTTAGTGCTAGGGTCAAGTTAAAGTATTAAGTGCGGGGGTGGGAGTGCATGGGCTCGATTTCACAAGACAAAAGATAAATCTTAAGACGAGTTGTCAAAATTAACAAAGTGATCAAGTGATGTATATTGTGACATCACACGTTGATAAGCAATTAAGATTGTATGATACATCTTAGGTCTTTGTGAAACTGAGCCCTGGTGTTGTGATTGTGGCGCGGGCATTGCATTTAAATTGCAACATTGCGAATCTCTCAATAAGATATGGATTTGTCTATTTGCGCTTAAAAGTGTACACTTGTAGTTTCCCAAACGCTTTGAGCTTTATAGGGTTGTAAAATAAAGTTACGTTTGCATCACCAGAATAAGAAAGATGGAGGGCCCGTAAACGTAAGACCCGAAAGATAGTTGTAGACATCACTTAGTGAAAGGGCCAGACCCAAAATAAAAAAGGTTTGGTGAAGATTTTTGCATTATTAAATAAGTTTTTCAAGAAACTTTTTTTTCATAACTGAACATTATTGTAAGAAATTATACTGAAAATGATGAAGTAAAAAAAATATATATATATAATTTCTTGCTGTAATTTCTGAGAAATATATTGTTAAAGACAAGAAGGGAATTTTAAACACCGATTTTCTTAATCAACTTTAGACTTCATGTTGGTACAGCTTTAGTTTTCTGAATCACTTAAAATTTTCCTTCGTTATAAGCCATTTTTCGTCATCAAAAACGATTCATAAATTGCGCTTATCATAATAGGGCCAAATTCTATGGGGCTGCTATTGTGTTAAGCACACAAAAATTATGCTCACCATTATAATGGTTACCAGCAAGAGTGCAATTGCCACATATGCAATTGTGGCTGGTATCCATCTAATTTTTGATAAACAGAAAGTTGTTTAGCAAAATTAAAGGCCCAGATACTTATGGTGAGCTCATATACTTAATTGCTTGTTTCTCTCAACAAAAGCTGTGCCATCTTTGGAGTTGTATATTCCTAAGTGTTCCGAATCCTTAAAAATCCAAAGAGAGTGTACTTGAATGTATAACGAATGTGCTTTGGTGATAGAACAACAATGCTTGGCATGAGGCCAGCCTGTTTGGTACAATAATGGTATTGGAGTTGTATGGATTCAAGAAAAGCCTAGAGAGTAAATAATATAGACCTTTATCACGCTGTCACCATCTTGGTCATGTTCCCTGTTTCCCATAGCAGTCAGTAATAAATGCTAACATTCATTGCGCATGTCACCAGACTATTATCTCGTCCAGCCTTATTTTGGTTACATGAGTTGGAATGGAGTAAAATCAAGATGACCACACCGTGATAAAGGTCTATATACTAAAGGCAGTGTCTGCGAATTTGCGACTGTTGCTTCGGCTTGGTCGTCGCGTGAATATGCGTTAAAGCGTGATGGTGGCCATAGAAATACCCTTAGTAACAGCTGCAGCCATAGCCACAGTCGCACATTCGGAAACAGCCTTAAAAAAGCCATGTCACACCCTGGAGGCAACCTTTGCACTGTACACAAAAGAAACATTCCGGCAACACAACGAAGTATGCTCGCAAATGATGAGAACACTGAAATTTGAATGGATTTTGTTCTTTAAAATCGCCTGGAACTGAGTGCCTTTAAATTGCCTTGTGTGATATGACCTATTAATCCTACACCACACACCGAACTCGTTCTCACTATGTTCTGAAAAGTATAGTCTTGGTGCAAGACGTTGTTATTCAAACTATCACTTGACTAACGCGATCTTCCGCTCGCTCCCTCCTCGCTAGTTTTGGCGCAAGACGTTTCTCGTTCCCTTTTCACGCACACCGCGGCCAATTCACCGACCTGACTTATAGTCCACTCACCGCCCCGGAGACTCCGGGGCGGTGAGTGGACTATAAGGATGTGTCCGAAACGGCGACTTCGGCTACAGCTAGCTACGGCTAGATCGCGCGCGTCTGCCTATTCTTCAACACTGGTAGACGCGCTGATCTAGACGTAGCTGTAGCCGAAGTCGTCGTTTCGTACACGGCCTCAGTCAGATGAGTCGGTGCGCGCGCTGTCAGTGAATTGACCGCGGTGTGCGTGAAAAGGGAACGAGAAACGTCTTGCACCAAGACTACCTCCTCGCCGGCGCCTGTGCACATTACTACTGTCTTGCACCAAGACTACGTTTTTCAGGACGTATGAGAACGAGTTCGATGTGATGGGGGGTATTGAGATGATCGTCTCCTGGTGCGTCTTCAATGCGTCGTCGTCATCCAGCTTGTTTCACTTGAACACCATGTCCAGGAGAATCGTCTAGCAGACTTGGCACTTTCTTAAAGGCAAAGCAGACTTTTGGTAATATTGTCAAAGACAATTTTCTTCACTCTTGGTTTTCACCCAATTTAAACATACAAAAAGGCAATATGTTTTGCTCAATTGGATATCAAAGGTGCAAGGATTTAATGATTAAAGAAAAACCCATCGTTGTAAATAATGTGCTTTCGGATGACTGAGAAAAGCTTCATACCTAAAGTTTTTCTCATATTCAAATGTTGGTGAATCATTACCCCCCCCCCTTTTCTCGAAAACTACTTTTACCTCAAAAGGTTATGTTTCTAACAATGTTTCTTGACCAAGAAAGATGTTATGGTAATTTTGCAGTAACTATCAAACGAACGTGTACTCTGCCTTTAGACATAAGTGCTGTAGTTACAAAATGTAGCTCCATATCTCCACGTCACTTCCAACCGTTGAACTTGTAGAGTTGTCTGGTTAGAGTTGACTCAGTCCTGTAGTGGGAGTGGTTCGGCTAAACTTGATACAGTCCTTCAGCTGGTGGTACCAGTCCAAGCGTTGATGCCCCCAAGGTTGGGATGTCATCTTCAATGTATCGTCTCAATCTGTGGTAGAAAAGCTTTTAAAAAAATCAGAGACTTTCATAATATGCTGTTTTAATACAAAAATCACTTGTTCTGGGAAAAGTTTGAAGTTATCACGAGCCAGCCAAATTATCCTCGAACCCACAGTTCAACGAACATAGACAAAAGCAAAGCATGACACATCATTCCATGTGTTTTTCTTTACGGTTAGTTTGATGGGTTTTTAAAGATATTTTTCTGAAAAACTTGACCATGCATTTTTAATGAACTTGTCCACCAGTTCGTTGTGTAATGTGTATGGTGTGGTTAGCGCAAACTTAAGGATTGAAGGATTGTATTTGGTTGGCGGTATAACATCATGTGTGTATCTACTTGCCACGTAGAGTTTGTTCTTTAGCGAACCGTCTTGCTATGTATATTCTACTACCGCGGATGTATTCTTTAACTTGGACGACTTGAATTCTACAAAAGTGCTGTTCTGACCTCCTTTGCTAAAATTGTGGGATGAAACTTCTCTTCAAAGACAAAGGATCAGAAAGATTTTTGTCAAACTTACCGAACGGTCTGTTGATGGTTCTTTTCATCCTTCCTCAACTGATTCACATCGCAGCAGGTGCGGTTGAAGTCACCACGACAGCACAATAGACTGTGGAATAGAATATAGTAATGAGGCCAAGAACAAGTTCGTCAAAGTTAATTTATACAATTTCTTTTACAAAAGATTGCAAGAACAGCCAAGTTCTATTGTTTCATGGAGGATTGCAATTAATACAAATTTTGTATTGGATGTACAAGCATCTTTTTGAGGCTGGTTGCCGATTCTGAATTGTTTTACCTCGGTGGATGGCAGGTTGTTCATGATGCTTTCTGTTGTAGAATCTCAAACAAGTATTTTGGCTGCTGTTATAAATGTCTTTACATTTAGGAAATATTTTATTTGAAAATTTCAAGATCCGATGCAGGTGAAACTTTTTCTTCAATATGGACAAGAGACATTTAGGATAAGAGACATTTAGGATAAGAGACATTTAGAGTAGACGACAATCCTCCTAAGTGTATTGATTGAGTTGTTGATACAGTTTCTTCACCACTAACTAATAACTTATGATACAGGCGATACGTTACCAAAACTTTCCAAAACCTACTTTGTCTTCCTCAAGAAGAAAACTTGATCTGCATTTTGGAAGAAACCTATCATCTAGAAAGGTTAGCATGTTGGGTCACAACAACTAGCCAAAGTGTAGTCTTGGCTCCAAGACCATTGGTGTTGCGCGGTCACACACAACCAACGTTCCGATTATGCACGGCAAAAACTGTCCACGCTTGTAATGAACGAACGCTAGCGGGCGCTCTGTTTCTCTGATTTACGGATCTCACCATGTCCTGTGCTCACCATGGTCTTGGATATTTGCAAATTGAAGGCGTGGTCAGACTATGTAAATTACTTTTAATGTATGCAATATTCATATCACGTGACGAACTGAAGATGACTATTCAAACTAGATCGAGTCAAAGGTCAATATGATCGGCGGTCTATTTTTAGTAATCTTTGCTCAAAGAGTGATTCCGTGGTCATTATAGGCCTATTAAAAGGAAAACAGTGAAATTTTAAGTATAGGTACCTATTCAGATTATGGATACGTGACGATTTGAAATCGTTAATAATGGTCAAAAATCGAACGTAAAATTAGCATTCAGAGAGTCCGTGTATCCTACCTCCATGGTGTATCGGACGCTGTATGGCCCCACGGCGAGGAGCAATCGGAACGTGAAATAAGCCTTGTGGAATATCACGTACCGCCCATGCTATGAACTCACAGCTTGCGGGTGTCGAATCCGTTGTTTCTTATGATCGCAACGTTCCATTATGCTCCATTTTGATTCATGGCCCCCTAATTTCTTTTTGTTATGAGTTTTCAGGTAATTTTGATGATGTCAAAACGTAGGAATATCGCATATTGTTATATTGACAGTGTTATTGTGTGAGTAGCTTAAAAAAATTATGAGAATTTTTTATAAAAGGTTTAAATAAAAATAATGCTAAAACAAAATTCCCTCAAAGCATAATTTTGTCAAACAAAGTATTATTTTTTAATTCTGTGAATGAAGAGTTATTTTTGAGGTAATGATTAAACTGGGCAACTAGTGGAATTTAATGACCCGACTATTCGCCTCAAATAACTGGGAGTTGAATAGCAGTAGTCGCCGCTGGACAAGCAATCAAAACTCGAAATTTCTCATGAGTTATTCCAAAAGATATTGTTACGACTACATTCCCAAAAAATGTTATATGGTTACGTTCCATGCTACGCAGCTACTTGGCTACGTTTACGTTCCAAGATACGCTTAGGTCTACGTTCCTTCAAGTTACACTATAATATCAAAAAGTACGCTTTCAAGCCCGAGTCAAGCTATGCCTACGTTCAAAGATACGCAGCTGCGTTTATGTTCCAAGATGCTACGCTTCAGTCCAAGATATGCTTACGTTCCGAAAGATGTCAACGTTCCAAGCTACACAGCTACTCAGCTGCGCTTACAGATCTGCTTACGTTTCTTCAAGTTACGCTATAATATCAAAAGGTACGCTTTCAATCCCATGTCAAGTTACGCTTACGTTCCAAGATACGCAGCTACGAATTACGTTCCAAGATATGCTTATGCTCCACCAAAAGATACTGTTACGTTCCAAGCTACGCAGCTACTCAGCTACGCTTATACACTCCAAGATACTAATAGGTTACGCTACAATATCAAAAAGTACGCTTTCAATCCCGAGTCAAGCTACGCTTACGTTCCAAGATATGCAGCTACGGTTACGTTTCAAAATACGTTCTCACAAAGACGCTTTTGAATCCCTCAAGATTTCCTTCCCCCAAGATTAAAAAACTGTGAATAACACTACAGGGCCCACCAGTTAATATCTGTTTGGCAGAAAATACTGTACAAAATTTCTTTTACTATCCAAAAATTTACTTGGGCACTACAAAATTTCAAATTTAATTAAAAATTGGCTGGCAACCAGTTTCTGCTAAGCAATACTATTTTGTGCTAACTATAAGCAAATTGTTTAGCCAATACAGGCTTCATCAGTGTGGGCCTGGCACGTCGGGAGCATAACGCCACGATCGCATTTCAAGCTGCATATCATGGCAATGCAGTAGTCTGGATCTGGACATTTTACATAGAAATGTTTGTGCTGGTACCACAAACCTTTCTTTATCGTATTTCCACCCTGTGTCAAAGTTTCAAATCCTACTGATCTGGACATTATTATACTCCGATAAAAACATATATACCCACACACAGAGTAAAGCAAAAGTCATGCAACGGAATTACTGCATGCATTGTACACTACATGCACAACACTGATGAATTATTCATGAGCCAACCGCAACGCAGCCTCTGATTGGCTCCACCGGAAAGTCGGGGGAGATTTGCCGAAAAACAATAAAAAAGTTAAGACCCGTCGCTGCAAATATTCAAGACCATGGTGAGATCTAAATCAGAGAAACAGAGCGCCCGCTAGCGTTCGTTCATTACAAGCGTGGACAGTTTTTGCCGTGCATAATCGGAACGTTGGTTGTGTGTGACCGCGGAACACCAATGGTCTTGGGACCAAGACTAGCCAAAGTAGACTTGACTCAAGTCCTAATCTCGTGCTATCGGATATGCTTATGGACCTCCCGCACGAGAACGGGACTTGAATCAAGTCTAGCCAAAGTGAGGTTCACCATACCAGTACAACCCCAAAATTACCACTGTTGTTATCTACGGTGTCCCAGTGCTGCCATCGATGTCTAAGTCGCCTGACACACCATCAGTTTGAAATAAAACAATTCTGTGGAAAAACAAGGTTAGCTTGTGAAAAGAAAAGTTAATTTTCTTTTACTCACAAAAAGTCTCCAAGTACAATTTTCTTTTTGTAATTTAAAATTTGTCTCAAGCCCAGTCGAGAGGCACCTGTCCCATAATAGTAGTCGTAACATCTTATGGATTGGGGCGCCCTCTTACCCCTCTCCATCCACCGGACTATGGGCCCCAAAAGGGTCTCTCGGTTTGATCATCAACACCCTCGTGGGTGCTGGCAATCGAAAGGCACCTGTCCCATAATAGTAAACGTAACATCTTATGGATTGGGGGCGCCCTCTTACCCCTCTCCATCCACCGGACTATGGGCCCAAAAAGGGTCTCTCGGTTTGATCATCAACACCCTCGTGGGTGCTGGCAATCGAAAGGCACCTGTCCCATAATAGTAAACGTAACATCTTATGGATTGGGGGCGCCCTCTACCCCTCTCCATCCACCGGACTATGGGCCCCAAAAGGGTCTCTCGGTTTGATCATCAACACCCTCGTGGGTGCTGGCAATCGAAAGGCACCTGTCCCATAATAGTAAACGTAACATCTTATGGATTGGGGGCGCCCTCTTACCCCTCTCCATCCACCGGACTATGGGCCCAAAAAGGGTCTCTCGGTTTGATCATCAACACCCTCGTGGGTGCTGGCACCCACGGTACCCTCATTACCAATAATTCACTACAACCAAAATTGCTGCAAACACCTGCTACTCGCTTCTTAAAGAGCAGGTAACCAGACTCTGGAAAGCAAACAACAAAGGGTTGTTAAATGCGAGACTATTATTATTATTATTTTTTAAACCGGGGAGGGGAAAAGTAAGTTTTCGTTCACATGCTTTTGCCCTCACATACTTTACCCGATACTTAACCTTTCATAAAGAAGAGCAGGTTCATACTCTGGAAAACAAACACAAACAAGGAACTTGTTACATGAAGAGAAATGTAAAAAAAACAAAAAACAAAAAAAAAAAAAACGGGGAGGGGAAAAGTAAGTTCTCGTTTATGATGCTTTTGCCCTCACATACTTTACCCAATACTTCACCTTTCATAAAGAAGAGCAGGTTCAGACTCTGGAAAACAAACACAAAAAAGGAACTTGTTACATGAAAAGAAAAGTTTTTACAAAAAAACCGGGAGGGCAGACTTGCCCTTACATACTTTACCCAATACTTCACCTTTCATAAAGAAGAGCAGGTTCAGACTCTGGAAAACAAACACAAAAAAGGAACTTGTTACATGAAAAGAAATGTTTTTACAAAAAAACCGGGAGGGCAGACTTGCCCTTACATACTTTACCCAATACTTAACCTTTCGTAAAGAGCAGGTATAGTAAGACTCTGAAAACAAACACAAAAAAGAAACTTGTTACATGGAGAGAAATGATGAGCGCTTTTGCTGCAAAAAGCTTGACCTCATTAGCTTCTGCTAGCACAAAAATAGAGAAATTAGCATAAAAAGGCTAGGTTAGGCTGTGGAGACAAAGGGGGTTATTTGTCTGTCTCACTACCCCTGAGACTTTACCTGGGCCCAATTTCAGAGAGCTGCTAAGCACGAAGAAAAGGATTACCAACCCAAATGCCATTTGTTGCATATTGCTTGTTAGTGGTAGGCCTATTCAGCTGTTGTTTGCTTATCCTGAAAAGTCTTTGTGGCGAGCGTCTTCATCGTCTATATTCAAGTTCTGGTTTTACTGATGACGACGTAGTTCTTAGTTGTGTTTCAAGACATCTTCAATAAATTTATGGACTTGTTTTTACCGTCCTTAAAATGTACATATTATTTTATGTCACCACAAAAGACAAGAGATTGAGCGTCTTGAAACAAGACAAGTACTACATCAGTCACACCTTAATACACTTTACCCATCGCCTGCTGAATTAGTGGTTAGTCTTATCTGTATAGGCCAACACTAATACTCTAGGCCTTTACTATCTGACCACACCCATATACATACCAAGGCATCATTGTGTCTCTCGACCAAGGTGATGCCACTCCCCCTTCTCCCTTCGTCATTCTCCCCTTTTTTCTTACTCTTTTCTTCTTTTTCTTCTTCTTTTTCTTTGTTGTCTCTTTTCTTTTGTTTTCGCAGCGCTCATAAGTAAGAGGTTTGGGGAAGTTATTTGCAATGGTGCCGATTATCGTAATCTTTTATCGTAGATTGTATTCGTCAGGACTAAATCTTTCAAAAACTTGTGTTTGTTACAAGTTTTCTATTGGTCCTTTGCTTTGTTTATTTTACTTTGATTTAAACGAGCAAATTTATATTAGTTTAAAGCTATTATCTGGTTTTAAATACTCAGTTGAAAAGCCTGCTTTCATAGCTGATTTTATGCTGATATTAGGAATATGTAAATATCAATTTAGCTTATCTAAATTATCTATTTACAACTCATGTATCGAACATTAATCATCCAACTGATTATAATATGTTATTTATTAATAAACTATAAAACACAACAACATATTTAGTTGAAGATGTTTACATTACATTACAATAGATGTAATGCTGATATTAGAAGTTGGTAAATATCAGTTTAGCTTATCTAAATTGTCTATTTACAACTCCTAAATCGAACATTAATCATCCAACTGCTATAATAATATGTTATTTATTAATAAACTGTACTTGTCTTAAAATAAAACCGACAAAAATTTTAGTTGAGGGATCGATGTTTACATTACAACAGATGTAATGCTGATATTAGGAGTTGGTAAATATTTATTTAGCAGATCTAAATTGTCTATTTACTCATTCCTAAATCAAACATTAATCAATTACTCTTCAGTATTATTTGTCTGCATCTCAACACTTTAAAACATTTATGTGCGTAGATTGTGTGCCCTTAGCACAAATTCAGAATCTATGATTGTGTTTTTGCTTAAAACAATTACTCATCTTGAAAGAATTATTGAAGTATAAGTTTGAACCTTAAATTTCAAGTTTTATCTAATACCTATACATTCGGAGTTGATGTAATGCTGATTTTCGGAATATGTAAATACTAATTTAGTTAATCTAAATTATGTATTTACAACTCCTAAATCAGACATTAATCATTGAAAAGAGCTTTGATGCTTATAAATTAACTATTATTGTCTTAAGCTTAAACACAAAACAATATTTAGTTGAAGATGTTTACATTTACAACAGATAGGATGCTGGTATTAGGAATATGTAAATGTTGTTTTATTTGATCTAAATTATGTATTTACTACTCATAAATCATCCAATGAATGGTGACACTGCACTGTGACATGTAACTGCATCTTTGACTACTTCTATAAGATTTGTTTTCGTAGGTTTAATGTTTGTGTTATCAGTAAAAACCGAAAGGGAAAAGTGCTGAACCCATTTTGTTGCTCACTAATTTTTCTCTACACAAAATGTGTACATGATTGATTAGAAATAGTTATGAATAAAGTTTTAGTTGGATTTTGTACTCTTCAATTTATAAACATTACCATATATTAAGAAAATTACAACACTATGACAATACAATACTAGCATGACATCTGATGACTTGATGAAGTGTCAACCCCAGCAGACATTTCCAGTAAGACTATAGTCTACTATTTAAAAAGCATCACTGGCTTCGACCAATATGCGACTCAAGAAATGCCAAGAAAGTGGTGATGTCACATTGAAAGCTGCACAAGCAAGGACAACATCAACAAGATCGCAGAACATCTTAGAGGGGAAGGGGCGGTACGAGGGGTTGGACTCTGCAAGAGAACGGGTTAGATCTTCTCTTACACTTCGAAGTCTTCGTCTTGTCTTGATCTTTATTTAGGATAACTTGCGTTATCCGACCTCCACTATTTGCACTCTACAAATGAGTTATCTTATTTTTAGCTTCATTTTCAACATTTTTTTTATTGCAATCAGTAATTTTTCGATTTTCTTTTTTTTACAGAAAACAAACGTATTTAGGGGTTAGTCGAAAGATTTACAAAAAGGGGAATAAGAAGGAAATATTTATATGGTTTGGGGTAACACCAATTTCTGAAAAGAACTCTGAAAAGAACTGTCCTGTTTTTTAACCAATTCGGGAGAGTTGCAAGTCCTCAAAAGAACTGTCCTGCTTTAAAACTAATTAGGGGGACTTCTCAGTTCTGAAAAGAACTGTCCTTTTTTTAACTAATTCGGGAGACTACTTAGCTCTGAAAAGAACCGTTCTGTACTTAAACTCAGTTCTGAAAAGAACTGCAGTTTTTCTTTTTAACTAAATCGGGAGACTTCTCAGTTCTCAAAAGAACTGTCGTGCTTTAAAACTAAATCAGGGGACTTCTCATTTCTGAAAAGAACTGAAATAAACGGTTTTTCTCTTAAACTCAGTTCTGAAAAGAACTGCAGTTTTTCTGTTTAACTTATTTAACTAATACTCCTGAAAATAACAGCCTGCGTTTAACGCATTTGGGAGGTAAAAAATCGGCCGGGACTGCTACTTTAGCTTTATTGGATCGGGGGACTTCGAATGGAAAACTTAGTCAAAAATTCAAGCAGAATTGTACGAGGGAACTTTTAAAGTGGAGGTCGGATGTTGCCAAGTTTTCCTTACCTGAATCCGGGGATGACTCCGGCGAGGACTCTAATGTTACGTCCACAAACCACATATCCATAGATCACAATGTCCATCCACAAACCACATCCATAGATCTTCAACTCCTCATGATACAACGATAAGGCTTGATAGATGGTTCAATTCGAGTTCGGGGCCTGAAAAGATGGAAATTAGCACGGTAAAAAAGATTCTGTTAATAGACATTAAATTATTGTTTAGTGACCCCTGCATTGGGCTGAGCACACAAAATCCATGATGACTGCTGGGTTTGGCGGCTCTTTTGAAATGCCACACTGCATTTAACGCTAACACGTGACACATCAACATTAGAATAAAACCACAAACAAGTGAACTTTTGTTGACCAAAAAAAACACCGAAAATTACCTGAAGAAACGAATTTAATTATGTTGTTGTCCCTTGCCCATAAGGTAAACCAATTACCATCCGCTTGTTTATTGTAAAAGTCGTAGTGTTGTTAGTTTTAGATAACTAAAAATGGCTACTTTGCGACCAACAAGCCATTCGCGAGTTAGATTTGAATAATGTTCGGTACAATTACTTGCTTGATAACAAGTTATACCGCATGAGTTTAAACTCCTCAGTACACTATAGAGACAATTGCTTTGTCCCGTGATTCTGGGCAAGATTTTGTGTAGTTACGTAAGAGATGACAAACGAACGCACAACTCTGAAAGAATGTTTCCAAGATACAGTGGTACAATGGTTTGCCAATCTGGAGGCTGCTATACAAAAGCTTGACCCGAACCATTTAACCTAGTAACTGTCTCTATGGTCTGACCTGAGGAATTCAACTCTTAATCGGTAACTTGTACCAAAGCAAGTCATTGTATCAAATTCTATACAGATCTAACTCCAAAAAATGTCTTATTTGAACAACAGTTTGGCTAACAATACCATCGTGCAAGCTGCCTTTGAATGTGGTGTTTGAAGCTTTGCATGGTGTGGAGATAAGTTTTTCTCTTGCCTTTGAATCATTTCTAAATGGCGGTTTTTTCAATGGTCTACTTTTTCTCTTTTGTCCAATTACGCAAGAGGAAATAACTGTCGTCATAACAACACACATAATTAAGCCAATTGAGGCCCCTGGTAATGATGGTCACAATGGCATTGTCATCAAAAAGCCTCGAGCCCAATTTCATTGAGCTTCTTACGCACACAAAATAGTTAGGCACTACAACAATATGCTAACCAGAATTTGTTTACCAACTAAACTATACCATGTCACAGATACAAATTGTAACTGGTATCCTGTTAATTTTTGTTTAGCAGACATTGCTAAGCAATATTTCTTGTCTAAGCAGCTCTGAAATTTGGCCCAGGTAAGGGTAGGCTAAATTATTAGTCGAAGTATTTGATCAGTTTTTAACTTTTCATTTTTTTTAAATTATGCCACCACAAAAGAACTCAATAAACTTGATATAAGGAATTTCAGTCCATGACTGTATTTGCAACATTTTTGGCTTTATTGATGAAAACTGGTCTACCAATTATACTTTCTGATTCCCATTTTGGGCTTAGAGAAAAAAATGCTCAACTTAATTAGAAAAGGACAACAACAAATTACAGCTGACCCCCGATAACAACAAATAGTTTTTGAAATTATGACCCTAGATTAATAATTGGGAAATTAATTCCCAAAGTTTGACGACGATTGGATTCTGCTATCAGGGCGGCGCGCCGGTCGCTCCTCAAAGTTCCTGAGCAATTTCATGAAACTTGTCACGAATGTCTTTTCACAAAGTTCTACAAGATGACGGATAAATATGTGGTTTATTATTTGATAAACAATTCTAGGTAAATTCATCTCGGCCGATGTTTGTGTTAGCACTGTATACTCAGTACTGCTCAGTTCTGCGGGGGAAAAATCACAGGTATATTACTCGGGTGGGATTCGAACCCACGACCTTTGCAATTCTAGAACAGTGGCATCAACTAGACCCCCGGCCGGTAGAATTGCAAAAGTAATGGTTCGAAACCCACCCGAGTAATTCCTGCGATATTTTTGATCCCCGATGCAAATTTAACATATATTAAAAGTCTAGGTATACTGTTCCCAAGTCTTACCTTATGCCATTGGAGAAATGTCATCGGCTTTGGTCGTGAAGTTTAACACTGGAACATTTCTTGATAGGCCTACTTCAAAAGCATTTGGTTCTAAAAGTTCAACAGTTCGTCGAATTATCTCTGAATGCACATCATTTAATAAAAACAATGACACATTTTGGCAATTTTTACCAGTAAAAGTTCATCCGAAAAAGAAGAAAAACCATCCGAAAACGCGACTTCGAGATCCCACGTTGGAGCGGAGCAGTCGGCCATGACTGCCATCCCAGTCAACGACGAGGTCCAGAATGAATGAAGGCTGGTTATTGGCTGGTTACTAGCCACATCTGGTATTTTAAAAACAGGTGCAAAACTCCTTATTTGCATGACAACGAGCACTTCACTTAAATAAAAAAGATAAGGCAACGAGGCAACATTCCCCAGTAAACCCCGATTGCAGGAATAAACAGAATGACTTTAAGACTAAATTTCCCGTAAGAATCAACGTGTTCTTTTGTGTTCTGGACAGGGTTCATTTAGTCACCTTCCCCATGTTGTTGTTTTTGATTAATTTATTTCACTGATGGGGTGTTTGTTGCTAATTATTGCTGTTTTTGTAGTTGCTGTAAGTTTAGATGATCTTCCCATCAAGGGAACTCGGCAAACTCCCGAAAGGGGATATCTTTCTCATACAAACATTGGAATGAATTGGTTATGAATTGCATACATTAAGAAATTGTGATTCAGTAACTAGACGACAATATTTATTATAGAGAAATTTGTCCGCCTTGTACTGCATTTGTCTTGCCTCTGTTGGACAGCCCTTGCTAACTTCAGAAGTCTGATGTGTGCTGCCTGCCGGATGATGGCGCTGTTCTGTTATCACAAGCCAGTATTTTTTTTTTTTTTTTTTTTGGGGGGGGTGTGCGTAGGCTAGGTATTTAGGCTAAACATACTGTTAAGAAAACCACGCCTTACTTTAAATGTATGGTTCCTTCCTTCATCGAAAAGAGGCTATCTCTGTCCACGTCAATGAGTCCTTTCATTATCTTGAAAACCTGGATCATGTCACCTCGGAGGCGTATGTAGGCCAATGTGGGCAGGGTCAAGTCCCTCCAGCCCAGCCGGATCTTGTATGGGAGATCCTTAAAGACAGTGGACACTATTGGTAATTGTCAAAGACCAGTCTTCTCACTTAGTCTCAACATTTTTATGCATAAAATAGCAAACCTGTGAAAATTTGAGCTCACAATTGGTCGTCGAAGTTGCGAGATAACAATGGAAGAAAAAACACCCTTGTCACACGAAGCGAAGTTGTGTGCATTTAGATGGTTGATTTCGAGACCTCAAGTTCTAAATCTGAGGTCTCGAAATCAAATTCGTGGAAAATTACTTCTTTCTCGAAAACTATGGCACTTCAGAGGGAGCCGTTTCTCACAATGTTTTTTACCACCAATCTCTCCCCATTACTAGTTACAAAGTAAGGTTTTATGCTAATAATTCTTTTAAGTAATTACCAATAGTGTCCACTAATTTGTTGTAGTTAGAGTTCCATTGGTTTTACTCTTTTCAGCGCTTTGATATTGATGTAAGGCGCGTAATGTATGTGTGTACATGTATGAATCGAGGACGAGCTTCCCCCAACAAGAATGGAACAGGACATAAGCCTTTAAAGACAGTGGACACTATTGGTAATTGTCAAAGACTAGTCAACACAGTTGGTGTATCTCAACATATGAATAAAATAACAAACCTTTGAAAATTTGAGCTAAATCGGTCATCGAAGTTGCGAGATAATAACGAGAAAAAACCTACCCTTGTCACACGAAGTTGTGTGCGTTTAGATGGTTGATTTCGAGACCTCAAGTTCTAAATGTGAGGTCTTTAAATCAAATTCGTGGAAAATTACTTCTTTCTCGAAAACTGTGGCACTTCAGAGGGAGCCGTTTCTCACAATGTTTTATACCATCAACCTCTCCCCATGACTCGTCACCAAGAAAGGTTTTATGTTAATAATTATTTTGAGTAATTACCAATAGTGTTCACTGCCTTTAAAGTCACCTGGAAATAGAATGTTTTTTCTTCAAACATTGCAGTATATGTTTATGAACAATAAAATAATTTTTTGAGTAATTTTTTATTGTTTGTAACGATTTATAATGTTTAAAAAATAGAGAAAGTTGTTTGGGGGTGACTCCGCCTACCCCTTTTGTGACGTCAATCGAGGCAGACTTTGCCTCGATCGAACAATGAACACACGTACGTGCAAGTACATGCAAGTTCTAGTCGTGAGTTAGTACGTTTCAAAAAAAGATTATTTCTTGCATTTTTCCGGCAATGGCGACCAGGTGTATTGCTAATGATGTATTGCTGCTGGAGGCAGCAAAACAACTACAAATTGGGTCAGTTTGCAAAGTGGTCCCTTCCGACGTCTTTTCCAGCGCTGTGCAGCAAACACTTCGAGCCGTCGTGCTTCAAATATCACGTCTCGATTGTCATCACGCACAGCGCCCTCTCGGGTTGGGCCTATATAATAAAATGGAAACTAAGTTTTTAGAAACTTAGTTAACTGTTTATTCATAATCTACTCATCAAGCACATATTTTAGTGACTAAGGCTTTATTTGGACAAAATAAAACTTCCAGATGACTTTAAAGGCAGTAGACGCTATTGGCAATTCCTCAAAATAACTATTACCATAAAACCTTACTTGGTGATGAGTAATGGGGAGAGGTTGATAGTATAAAACATTGTGAGAAACGGCTCCCTCTGAAGTGACGTAGTTTTCGAGAATTGAAATAAGTACTCACGAATTTAAATTCGAGACCTCAGATTAAGAATTTGAGGTCTCGAAATCAAGCATCTGAAAGCACACAACTTCGTGTGAAAAGGATGCTTTTTCTTTCACTATTATCTGGCAACTCCGACGACCGATTGAGCTCAAATTTTTCACCAGTTTGTTATTTTATGCATGTTGAGATACACCAACTGTGAACACTAGTCTTTGACAATTACCAATAGTGTCCAGTGTCTTTAAAATGTGAGCAGCAGTAGAACCTTTTGAGTTAACAGCATCTACAGGTGCGGATCTATGACACAAGTTAGGGGGTAAATATGTCAAATGGTGAGCATGCGAGTGTGAAGCCTTTGGGGCAGGGGTCCGGGCCCACTTAAGGGCCCGGAAAATTTGCATTGTGCAAGGATGATACCCATGCCTACATCCCGGTAGGCCTTACGGGCTTGAAGTGGGTTTTTGATCGTTTCGGTCAAGTATCGTTGCACTTTCGTGTACCTGTTGCATGGAATTACCTGGGCCCAATTTTATAAAGCTGCCAAGACATTTGCGTAGCATGAAAACTTCTTCCTTGATACAAACAGGATTAGACTACCCAACAAAATTTCCCTTTGTTGCATATTACTTGTAACTGTTCAGCTGATATTTGCCCATCCTGAAAACCATTTGGAAATTTGGTTGGTAATACTGTTTTTATCGAGGAAGACATTTTAAGCTAAGCAAATTTGTGTGCTTAGCAGCTCAATGAAATTTGACCCAGGTGACAGTCGATTTGGTCGGTAGCCAAAACCAGTCGGGTAGCCCTCGCCTTGAAGTGGCCGTCTGGCTGGCCTTGGGGAATTGGCAATATCCAATAGAGGGGGTACTATGGAGCCTCCCAAGGCATGCATGTTGAAACACCTATACAGAAATAAGTTGAGTTTTCCATTCCTCCGTGCATTTTAAATCATTTCATGCTCACCCTATTTTTGTTCATAGGATTTGAGGCATTGCATGTTGAGGTATATATTTGGTTTGCGGTATAACACCAAGTGTGTTTCTACTTGCCAGGTAGAGTTTGTTCTTAAAGAACTGTCTTTCTACTACCGCGGAGTAGATTTATCGGATGTTTGGGAGACTTCTCAGTTCTGAAAAGAACTGTCCTGCTTTTAACTACTATCCGGGCGGAAGGTATAGACATTGGCGGGGACTACTACTTTAGCTTTATCGTAATTAAAAACCATGTGCTGGATATCCACCAGATGGAGTTTGCACAGTAGCATATAGATACCGCAGAGTCAGATCCTGAATTGGTCTCAACGTTTGGACTAGCTTGCTGTAGTCATCGTCAGGAGACTGATTTTGTTTTGTTCATTCAAAATAAATCAATTTTGTGAGCTCAAAATTAAACTTGGTTTGTTCAAGTAAAATATTTTGCTCACTTGAACTCATTTCGCTTATCAAAATAAAAAACGAAATTAAATGGAACAACAAAAGAAGAAGACTGCCACATGATGCCAATTCTCGTAATTTCGATTTTGTTCCATTAAGCTATAAAGTTATTATGACCGAACTTAGTTCGACAGTCTTGGTTTTGTCTTATTTTTATATCGGAGTTTTGTTTTGCTTAAAGGATTCGGGTACTTTTTCAAATTGTCACAGATTCACATTAAACTTACAGGGTTTGGAGATAATGATAGTGGAAAGCTTCCCTTCAAATATTATTACTTACTGAGGTTGTGTAGTTTTTGAGAAATGAGTAAAACAAGTCACAAAATAATTGTCGTCTCTGTAGGTCTGTACCAGAACGTACAAACGAAAGGACGTACGGAAACCTAAAAATATCGTCCATGAGTGTGCAGTAGGCCGCATGTGATAAGCCTGTACATGTCACATGGGTACCTAATTATTCCATTTGGCGTATCCCAGTTCTGAATAATGAACAATGAACTTTGCACTGGATAATAAAATTCACTCGCAGAACTACATACCGCCCATTTTGGGTAAAGGGGGGGGGGGGGCTGCCATATGCGGTTTTCTTTCCTAATAATAGCCTAATTACAAATGGCGAAGGAATATGCTTTTTTTTTCTCTTCAGCCATGTGTCTCCGTTTCGTGCATACCTATTAAACATAGCAACCCTTGCTTTGTTTTCTCGGGGAAGGGATGTTTATTAATCGACTTCAAATTGTCAATTTCTAGGGGATTTTAATTCTGTTTTGCTTCTAAAACAGCCCTTGACTCCCCTGAGAAAACCGGAATATGCATTCAGCCCCTTAGATCTTGAGCGGGGTGGGGTGTATGTGGGGTATACATTTACTCGAGTGACACGCATGAAGAAATTAATGCTATCAAGAAAAAATAAAAATAAAATAAAAACAATCACCCAAAGCATAAAACATGGGGGGGGGGGGTCTATAGAAGTCCACCCTAAACAGTTAAAGGCACTGGACACGTTTGGTAACAGTCAAAGACCAGTATTCTCACTTGGTGTATCCCAACATATGCATAAAATAACAAGCCTGTGAACATTTCGACTCAATTGGTCATTAAATTGCAAGAAAATGCTGAAAGAAAAAACACTCGTTGTACAAATTAGTGTACTTTAGATAGTAATAAAAGGCTTCCGGCCAGATGTCTATTATTACTATTTTAGTGAGAAATTACCTCTTTTTCAAAAACTGTGTTTTTCCAGAGGGAGCCGCTTCTCACAATGTTTTATACTATCAACAGCTCTCCGTTGCTCGTTACCAAGTAAGTTGTTATGCTAGTTTATAGTTTGGTCATTACTAAACAGGTACAATGCCTTAAATAAGAATGTAATGTGCTCACCAAAAAAATTAAAATAAACGCGAAATGGACCAAATGGCTTAAAATTGCCCCCCCCCCCCCCTTCCGCATTGCAGGCGATGGGCGGCACTGATTTTTCATGAGCTACCGGGAACACACCTGGAGTTTTTAACCCCACCGCCACCACAGCAACCGTTCTCACTATCTCAAGTACAGGTAAATCCCGGGAGTACTGAATTTATTTCCCAGGAATATTCACGGTCGTTTCACACGTACGATCAAACCCCAGGAAATATTTATGGTGTGAAAAGGGCTTTAGTAGTTTGAAAAGATCGACCAAAAGTTGCCGGGAACTTCCTGGGAATAACTACAGTGTGAAAAGGGTTTTAAATTCATGAGATTCCACACTACACTCGATTCAATTTTGCGGGTTGAACCAACGACCTGCTGTTTAACATGTCGGGCTTCTAAGCTGATGTGTTGCACTTTCGTATCTTATGAAAGGTATGCCTATGTGTGCCGACATTTAGTGTGTACAATGGGGCTATAAGCGCCTCTTTATGCTAGGAGTCCACTGGACCAGCGCCAGTTGGTGCCAGTTTGCGCCAATGCAATTTACTGTGGCGCCTATTGTCGCCAATAAGGTGCCTAGTGGCGTGTAGTGGCTCAAACTGCCTCCCAACTGGCTCATGATGGCCCGTAACGGCACCAAATTTGAATGTGGCGGCAAGAAAATTTCAAAATGTTTGAAATTTTCGTCGCGCCACTTGCATCGAGCAATCAGCGCCAAGTGTCCGCCAAGTGGCACCAAATGGCGCGAACATATCGCCCTTTGGCGCAAACAATCCGCCTATTGGAATCCACTGGAATGTTGCGTCAATGAGATTTCGCGCCACATGGCGCCACTTGGCGCCAAGTAGCATCTTGTTTGCGCCATTACGCGCCAAATAATTCCAACAGAGGCGGATAGCCTGCCAAAGCGGGCCAAATGGCACCCGATTGGTGACTAGGTTTTATTTTAGCATGTAAAATCCCATTAACCAGTTTTGATATTATACCAAAACCATAGCATAACTGTTTTTACATGCTAAAACTCAGACGAAAACTATTTGTTTGACTCATTTCTCAAAAACTACAGCACCTCAGTAAGCAAAATTTCAAGGGAAGCTTTATACTATAGATTTTCTCGGTCAAATTCGGCAAATGGGCAGTCAATTTCATTTTCATGCGTTCGAATTAAAGCTGTTTTGCATCTCCAGTTGTTACTGCGTTTCAAATTCAGAATTCAGTCATTCAATTTCGTTTACAGTCAAGTCAAATTCCTTTAGCACTCTGTTAAATTTAGCGTAGCGTCTTTCTTTTTCGTGACACACACGCCTCAAGAAGCGTCTGCGAATTTGAATGCTGCTTTGATGAATTGTTAAATTGAATGATTATTTTGTAAATTCGAATGACGCAACATTACATTTGACTAATCCCAAAACGAAATCGAATGACCCTTTTGAGTAGCATTCGATTTCGCGCGAAATAGAATAGCTTGGTGGTTAAATTGGCTGCTCATTTTCCGAAATTGATCGAGAAAACCTATATCATAAACTTCAAACTGTGTAAGTTTTATGTAAATCTGTGGACATTGTGGTTTTTGTTAGGAAAAAGTACATAGACCCTTTAAAGAAAATTTCCCGCGCAGCTTCTCAAATTAATTCCCATAAGGAGCCAGTCCATCATTGTGCGTGATTAATGTTGGATGTGTGCCATGTTCAGTTAAAATTTCACCTAGATTGGTAATGATTAACCAGTGGTTGAATAACCAAGTTATAACGGAACAGTCAAAGATTCTTCTAGTACACATTGGTGTAACTGAATGTATTTATTTTGTGTTTCAGTTTCTATACATTCTTATCGTTCACATGATCGCTATAATGATGATTATGTTTACCAAAGAAACTTGAGCAAACAGTTTGTCTTTGGACTCTATCGAGCTATTATATATAGGTTTTCTCGGTAAGCAGCCAGTTTCATTTTCATGCACGAATTAAAGCTGTTTAGCCTCTCCAGTTGTTACTGCATTTCAAATTCAGAATTCGGCCCTTCAATTTCGTTTTGAGTCGAGTCAAATTCCTTTAGCACTATGTTCAATTTAGTGTATCGTCATTCTTTTTCGAGACACACACAACCCAAGAAGCGTCCGCGAATTTGAATGCTGCTTTGATAAATTGTTAAATTGAAATACTACTTTGATAAATCGAATGACGTAACATTACATTTGACTAATCATAAAACGAAATCGAATGACCCTTTTCAGTGGCATTCGATTTCGCGCGAAATAGAATAGCTTGGTGGTTAAATTGGCTGCTCATTTACTGAAATTGGCTGAGAAAACCTACATTGTAATGAGTTTTGGAAAGGAGGTTCGAAATGCAATAAATCTACTCTACAAGTAGGCCTATACACCCCCATTCAAAGTTTGTTCAACTAACACCGAATCTACAATAAAACAAGTTAAGTTTTCTTTTGCCCACCTTTGACAATACTGTATTAAAGGCAGTGGACACTATTGGTAATTGTCAAAGACTGGCCTTCACAGTTGATGTATCTCAACATATACATAAAATGACAAACCTGTGAAAATTTGAGCTCAATCGGTCATCGAAGTTGCGAGATAATAATGAAAGAAAAATAACCCTTGTCACACGAAGTTGTGTGCGTTTAGATGGTTGATTTCGAGACCTCAAGTTCTAAATCTGAGGTCTCGAAATCAAATTCGTGGAAAATTACTTCTTTCTCAAAAACTATGGAACTTCAGAGGGAGCCGTTTCTCACAATGTTTTATACCATCAACCTCTCTCCATTACTCCTCACCAAGAAAGGTTTTATGCCAGTAATTACCAATAGTGTCCACTGCCTTAAACAATTAATCCATCAAAATATACTTTTGCACAAATATTTACAGCATTTTAAAATAAAATACACATAATGTGTTTGTGATTTATTAACTTAACTTAGCTCTATGTAAACGCTTTAGGCATTATGTCTTAAAGCAATCGCACAACTTATCGGTATTGTCCAAAGGCCCACACTTCGTGTATCACAACTTATATCTATAAAATAACAACCTGTGAAAATGTAGGCTTCTATCGGTCATCTTCGGAGTCGGGAGAAGATAACGGGAAAACCCACCCTTGTTTCCGCACGTTTCGCCGTGTCATGACATGGCTTTAAAATAAATCCGTTATTCTCGTTATCGAGAATTGATAATTGTTTTAATGTTTCCTCAAAAAGTAAAGCTTTTCATGGAATAAGATTTCAGGGGAAGTCTTTCACCATTACCTTATGAATAAGGTTATCAGCTAAACCACCATATCAAATGTACAATTTGTGACTGGTACCCTGGTCTTTTTTGCTTAGCAGACAATTAATATTGTTATGCAACTTTCTGCTTAAGTAGCTCTATGAAATTGGGCCCTGGTGATGGAGAAAACAGTTCTCAAGCTATGTTCTCTAGATATCAAGTATTTAATGAAAACAATTGGGGAACCATTCTTTGTCTTGAAAACCAGCAGTGTGTTTCCACAATGAGACACCAATAGACCCTCTCAGATATTAGATTAACAAGAGTGATGTGATCTATGAGAATGTACATAGAAACTGCAACTAAAATGTATTTTGACAATAATTAACTATGAAGTGCTTGAAAAACATATCTGGGAATATAACGGGGAAATTCCGATTTGCCACTCAAGATTCCCCAAAAGCTTACATAAAAAAATCAAGTGCTTTTGGTAAATATGACCATCATGACTGGTGTGAGAATGTACATAGAAACTGCAACACAATAAAAAACAACTAAATGCAGTTTCTATGTACATTCCCACAGATCACACCACTTATGATGGTCATATTTACAAAAAACACTTTTTATGTAACTTTTTGGATGATCTTGAGATCAAATCGGGATTTCCCCGTTATATTCCCAGATATGTTTTTTCAAGCACTTCATAGTTCATACACCGATCCATTAAGCCAGGCCCAATTATCATCGAAAAATCACAACCGCGAAATCTGATCACCATTTGAACCGTTTGGTGATCTTTGCGCTATTGGTGGTCGGGTTTCGCGGCTGTGATTGGTCAACTGGTAAGGAGGCGGGGCGTAATGGATCGGTCTATTATTGTCAAACTATTATAAGATTATGGTTAATACATGATTGGTTGCGTTACCCTCATTCCATGTCAAATCCACAAAGTCATGTGTTTGTGAAATTTGTGCGCAAACTGATTATAAAAATGTCTGGGTTATGCAGTTAATAAGTTTCATAATTGTGAAGAGCAACCACAAATTTGGAGGTCTGTGCTAAACATTATTTTAAGAAAACTGTATAATAAGTTAAGGCTGTTTAAGTTGGTCCTATTGGATTAAGAAGTGCAGTGATGCCTCATAAAAACTGGCAGCAAGTCAGTTTGGGAAAAAACCCACCATTTTCGGGGTGTTTACTTTGTGGGGTAATTAGCAAACATTCCAAACGGCTGAACTGCCATCAATTGAAAACAAATAATGAAGTTTAGTTTTCCACAAGAAACCAAATATTTAAGAAATTCTGATTTAAAGTTACCTTACGCTTTATTATACCTAACTTTAATACGGTTTAAAAATACTTACTCGTTAAGAAAGAAGCAAATTGGAGTAAAAATTGCGCCAACAACTACAGTACCCCAACAACTACAGATAACTTTGAACAACTAAAACTGTACATAAAGGTGACAAAAGCATTTTCATTTTTACAAAATGTCCTTGAGTTAGGCTAATGGGTGTGTTAATTTAAGCTTCAAAAATAGAATATTGCAAACACAAAGAAAACCAAATTTTCAGGACCTTTTATCAACTTCATTATTGCAAAGAATTTTAGATTTTACTGGTTTTCACACATTGTGTCAATCTATTCAACAGAACTTTTTGAAGAATTGATGGTTGCAAGAGTCGATGTCTGAGTGAATATGAACGCATCGTCTGTGCTTCAATTAGGCAAACCCATAGAAAAAATAATATAGGTTTTCTCGGTCAAATTCGGCAAATAAGCAGCCAATTTCATTTTCATGCGTTCGAATTAAAGCTGTTTTGCCTCTCTAGTTGTTACTGCGTTTCAAATTCAGAAATCGGCCATTCAATTTCGTTTTGAGTCGAGTCAAATTCCTGTAGCACTATGTTCAATTTAGTGTATCGTCATTCTTTTTCGAGACACACACGCCTCAAGAAGCGACTGCGAATTTGAATGCTGCTTTGATGAATTGTTAAATTGAATGATTATTTTGTTAAATCTAATGACGCAACATTACATTTGACTAATCATAAAACGAAATCGAATGACCCTTTTGAGTAGCATTCGATTTCGCGCGAAATAGAATAGCTTGACGGTTAAATTGGCTTCTCTTTTTCCGAAATTGGCTGAGAAAACCTATATAATAATAATAATAATAATAATAATAATAATAATAATAATATCGACGTCTTATATAGCGCACGTATCTACCAAACGAGGTACTCAAGGCGCTGAGTATATACAAACTTTCAGAAAGATAGATATGTTATTGCAGTGATGGATTCTGAGACCCAATTATTTAGCAACTTCTAAGGGTTTACAAGGTACTACGGCGTACACAGCAGCCACAGTCAGGAACACAAGGCGACGCCTTCTCTTTTCGATAAGTGCACTGGGTTCTTTTACATGAGTTACACAACACATGGGACCAACGGCTTTACGTCCCATCCGAAGGACAAAGCAATGGTTAAGTGTCTTGCTTAAGGACACAAGTGTCACGGCTGGGGATTCGAACCCACACTCTGCTGATCAGAAACACGGAGAATAGAACCCGGAGAACGATGAGCTCGGCCACCCTCATAGATATTTATATAATATTGGATGGCTTTGAGGGGGATACAAAAATATATTGTCATAGCGAGTGCAATATATTCTTGTATCCCCCGAAAAATCAAAGCAACACTATTTTAGCTCACCTGATTCCACATTTTCAAATTCAATTTCATTATGTTTTTTTTCTATTTCAATGATATTGAAAATCTTGAATGCGCCATACTGTGGGCAATTTCACTGTGCGTTTTTATATATAACTCTATGCTGTGCGTTAGGCAGTGAAAGTGCACGTTTAAGGTGACAAACTAGTTTTCCTCGGCTTCGCCTCGGGAACTAGTTTGTCAACTTCCAATACCCCAGGGAGCTTATATCGACTAGGCACCCTCAAACCATGTTATATTTGTATATTATTATTTATATCAGGCTTCCAGAGAAAAAAATATTTTAGCGTATTGAACGCTTTTGTAAAAAGTACCCGGATGACAGCATTATTGTGTCAGTAAAAATTCCCGGATGGAGCAACATTGCTTCAATATTGCTCCATCCGGGCATTTTTACACTTGCACGCGCGTCACACGCGGCGACTGATGCAACGCTCACCATGTTGGGTAAGTTAGATTTACGTGTATTAACGCCGCGTCGACCATTACTCGTCCTAAACTAAGGACTATCCATGCAATTTGTATAACTCATAGGACTAGTTCTAAGTTAGGACTAGTCCTAACTCTTTGTGAAATCGGCCCCTCATCTCTTCGCGATAGATATACATACGATACAGATCTCCTTTAAGACCTCTACAGATCTGGTCAGAATGTACATGTGGTTACCTTGAAGCACAACCTTCTTGAATCGAAAATCTCTCGTTCTCAACATTTCCCAACCATCAAGCAATCCTGGAGATACAAACGTGTCCTCTTTCCCGCCAAAAACTGTAATGCTGCACTCCAATGGTTTCCGCAGCTTGGTTGGGTATGCCTTACACATGCCAATTGCAGCTTCTATGCAGGGTATCAACCTACGCATAAGAGGTAGGTTGGAGAGAGTAGTGCTGTCCAGAAAACTAAATTTCACATTCTCTTCCTTCAGCACTTTCAGAACAATTAGTGGACTCGACTGCAACGTCTTCTTGATTCTTTCAAATGTTCCGGGAGATATTTGCAGCTCTTCTGGGTGAGGGTATGGCACTGTTGGTGCGTACCATGAACTGATGAACAAATGTTTGGGGCTCAATCTGTCTTCGGCCACAAGAAGATGTGCAACTTCGAAGGCGATCAAGCTACCCATACTATGACCGAAAAATACAAAAGGCGTACCACGTAGTTTAGTCACTAAGTTGTCACGTATCAGTCGTGTGATCTCACTCAGGTTGTTTAAAGGTTGCTCGTCTTCTCGACCTTCCCAACCTGGTAGCTGAATCATTAATACCTGAATGCCATATCGAATCAAGTGTCCAACCCAGGAAGCGTACAGCGATGGTCCTGCACCATTTGACGGGAAACAGACAAGCTTTACTGCAACAGATGAGGGTGCTTTGCCCTCAACGACTACAATCCTCGGGGTAGATGCTGGTTCTCTGACGTCACTTTTCACACTTTCATCAATTCCATCTGCGGCCTTTGTGAAAATACATTGTGTTATGTTCTTTGCAAGTTTTTCGATTGTGTTCTTATCATTCAGGAAGTCGACCACTCCCACGTTGACCTCAAACTGTTGGTTGACCAGTTGGCTGAACTCTGAAGCCTGAAGTGAGTCCAGACCTAAAGAGATGGGCGACGCGTCATATGGTACAGTATCTGTTAGCCCAAGATGTTGGCTCAAGAGCTCGGCCAACTTATTCGTAACCTTCTCGCGAGCTTTAGGAACCGGGAGCTTCAGAACAACTTGTCGTAGTGTGCTTTCGGCCACTGTCAGATAAACATCTTGATCATGAAAGATATCTTTCATCATAGACACTGTTCCTTGTGTTTCCTTGAAGTGCTTCAGCATGAGACCACGATGTCTCTTGGCGTACAACTTGCGATCAAAGTAGCCTGAAACACCGAGTTGGGATACCTTGGATAATAACGCACAACCAATAGCACCAAGGACATCATTCGGAGTCATGCTGTCCATACCGTTCTTTGCCCAAAACTGAACCAGATTCTCCCGCACTGCAAAGCCAACATTGCTGATGACTCCTGCTTGTATTGCAGTTGCTGGTAAACCTCGTGTGTGCCGATAATGTGACAATGCATTCAGGAAGACATTGGCCGAGCAGTAGCTTGCTTGGCCGGCATTACATATGAGAGATACAATCGAGGAGATCATAAGAAATCTATCAAGCTTTATGCCTAACTTTTCAGTCACCTGGTGTAAAAGCAAAGCTCCATAGGCTTTTGGCGCCATCACACTGTTCCACGATTCAGTGGTGAGATTATAAAGAAAACTATCACTGAATACAGCAGCACAGTGAAATATACATTTTAAGGTTGGCCAGTTATCAGACCCTTCTTGCATTTTCTTCAACTCCCTCTCGACATCAGTGGCGTTGGAAATATCCATTTGGATGTGCTGAACATTAGCACCTGCTGCAGCAGCTTGTTGGATAACTTCCTTGATCTCATCATTTATTGGTCGCCTGGAACCAATGTAGATATATCGAGCTCCTCTGGCCACCAACCACTCCAACAACTTGAGACCAAACCCACTGGTACCTCCAGTAATGAAGTATGCAGATCCTTCATCAGCAATGAAACCATCTTGCTCAAGAGACAGGGGAAGAAGAACTTCATTTTCTCTTACTTCAAATATTTCTTCCTCTGGAATGGGTGTGTTTGATGCAGCAAGAGATGAAAAGTCTTTGACGTTTTCAAGGTTACATGACAAATGACCCACGGTGGTTGGATCAAACATCTTCCAAAGATCAGACAAAGCTTGTGACATCTCATCGGCTGATAAACCCTCAACTACCGCCTGGACTTTGGGATCAAACATCATCATTTTCATTTGTGGTGGGAGAGTTGGAAGATGGGGTAGTTTTCTCTGTTGAGTCCCTTCTATTATCACAACAGTGGCGTTTCGTTTGAGCTTCGGTAACAACGACTTCAGGGATCTGTCCAGTCTTGATGAACTAGTACACAGAAACAGTACATCGATCGACGACTCGTTTACGCTGTTGGAGCCTCTCGCTATGGCACTTGGGTGTTTTGTGTCATGGTCATCACTTAGAATAACCGTGTCACCTCCTAATGCACGTGCTAAACGCTCTGCAGCTAAAATACTACCGTCAATTACATCTATCTTGAAACCCATTCGCAAGCTAGAAGACACTGGTACAAGCTGATTGAACAAGAGAGCATACGGTAGAAAATCTTTAACAACACTGACAGCTTCACTGCTAGTCAAGAAACTTGGAACTTCTGTCACATCAGAGAACTTTGATTTCATTTTTGACAACATCTTTTGACAAGTGGTCAGCCTTACGAAGATGGTACCATTTTGGGCAATATCTGACGTGTTCACCGCTTTTCCTGCATATACGCACACAAACGACGGAGAACCACTTGTGACGTCCGACTCTTGAGCAGAGTAAACAGTAAAGGCTTCAACCTTAACGGTGAGTGATTCTTCGTCAATTTTATTAGCCTTCGATGGAGAATTTTTGACGAAGATGTGGCTGTTACCAGAGAATGTTTTGGCCTCTAAGGACCAGTCAGGTGTCGAGACAATGCTTGGACTATCTGAGATGTTTTCCATATGAATCCGGGGGGTTAGAATTTGACATGACGTTTCCCTTGCACTTCCTGTTTCTGTCTCTCGAGATGTAATACTTCGGACAACTAGGATGTTTTCGTCACATAGAAGAGAATCAGCACGCTGGATTATTTCCCTTGAAATATTAGCACAGTCTTCACTATCTCCTGTGATCGGTAAGTCGATTAAACTTCCACATAGAGAGGGTTCCTCGTGTGCCAAGGTCATCAAAAGAGCTGTAGTAACTGAAGCAAAAGGATAAACATCATCTCCTTCATTGTAGTATGCTCCCCTTGTCACCAACAGTAATTGCAATTGCATTCTTTCATTTGTCTGCCTGATGCCATTAAAAACATCACACCAAGTCAACGGAATCTCTTGCAACTTCTCAAATTGGTTCTGCGACATAACATACTTTGTATTCAAGTCGATGCCAAGAGCTTCTGATGAGGTTCTCATAAGAATGAAGATTGTGTCAGAGTCTTGATATTTAGAGAGGGCTTCCAGTACCTTCTTTGTTTTACCTGCAATGACGGTAAGATCGATGCCGTCTTCTTCCAACAGGCGTATCAAGGATAAACTTGTATTCGTGCCGTCAGAAAATATGACTATCTTCTTGTTGAGGGAAGCCGTTGGTTCCGTTGAAGTGGTTTTCAGAAACCCGAGGTTTTTAAAGGATGTACTCCACACCTGATGCTGTGTCTTTTTGGCTTGAATTGTTTCAAACACAAGCTCCTTCACTGAGCAAAAGACCTTCCTCGTTTCGCTGTCTGCCACATCAATGTCACAAAAAGACTGTTGGTTAGTGTGATTCACCCTCATGTGGATGATGACACGTGGTGGGGTTTCTGAATGGAGAACGAACCGAGTTATACTTTTGGGAACGCGGTATATGGATTGCCGTGTTTCGCCGGACAAATTTCGTTTCATTTGAGCTATTTTCAAGAGAAGAACAGCGAAAGACTGTAAAATGCTGTCCATAAAGGCTGGATGGTATACGTAACGATGAAACTCTCTTTGCACACTGGAAGGAGCTTCAGCAATTACTAAAGCCTCTTGGCAATCCTCTGAATGGGAAAAGGCTACCATTCCTCTGAATGTCGGTCCAAGCTGAAAGCCACACTTAAGAGCCAAACTATAGAAATCTTTAAGTGGAAGAGTATGAATACACTTTTTGGAGAGACTATCAACATCTATGCTATCTGCAGAGGCTAGTTGTGCACTATTATCATCTACATGCCGAGTAATGTTGAGATGGCAATGCTGTATCCACTTCTTGGTTGATTCTTCGTGACTTCTGAGTGTGAACAAATACTCATCTGATGTCTTCTCCTCTACAGTTGTCTCCAAACAACCTTCGCAATCCTGTGAGAACATGAAACGGTCAAACGACAAATCAGACAGTACCATTGGATAACAGTTGTTAAACAACGATCTAGCTGCTGCAAGGGCCGTCTCTGTGTAGGCAGCAGCTGGGACAACTACTGCACCTTGCAGTACATGGTCTTTCACCCAAGGAACTCTAGACGCATTCAGGTTAGCCCGCCATATCTTCACCAGGGAGTCCTTCAAGTAGAATGTCTTGCTTTGCTTACCAAGTAGAACATGTTCACCTGCTTCTATCGGAAACAAATAGCTCTTTATTGCCTCTTGCGTCATACATGAGCATTTCTCTCGTTGCCAGGGGTAGTGTGGAATCGATACAACGCGGCGATAGGGTGGTTTGAACAAATGTCGAAAGTCAACCTTTATACCGTTAACATGAAGCTTCATCTGAGACATTAGAAGGTTCTCTGAATCTGCCGCTATCTTACTGGTATCTCGTGGTCTCACTAATGACCCGGTAGAGATAAACTTGCCATCTGCATTCTGCATCTCTGTGAATGTCTCTCGAAGAGCAGGAAGCAGCGATGGGTGGGGACCGACTTCGACGAAAACACGGTAGCCATCTCTTGCGAGTTTCTGAGTGGCTTCCATGAACGATACTTGTTGACGTACATTTTGAAACCAGTACTCTGGTGAGTTGGCTTCTTCGACCGTTAGGTAGCGACCAGTAACGGTCGACATCATGGGCAATGTTTTACTCTCACCCACTACTTTTTTAGTGATGAGCAATTTACCAACTTTATGGATGAATGGCTTCTTGACCACATCTTGCTGTCTGCTGTGGAATGCATTATTGACTTTAAGTACAACACATTTTACATTATCAGACTGAAGATCATTAACAAAACCCTCGACAGACGAGCCGTCGCCAGAAAATACAACCTGAGTTGGGCTATTAACAGCTGCTACATCCAGCAGCTTTCCATACTTGTTGTTCTTAGCTAGCTGTAGGGTGTCTTCAACACGGTGCAAGACGGCTACCATCTTGCCTGAACCGCTGGTCTTCTGTAGTTCCCTCCCTCTACGGTAGATGAGCTTTACTGCCTGCTCCAAGCTGAGTAATCCTGCTGCATAGGCAGCTGCAACCTCTCCAACACTGTGTCCAACCACTACGTTGGGTACCAGACCACGCTGCCTCCAAAGATCCACAAGTCCGATGGCTACTGCGCAAAGACATGGCTGGCTGATTTCTGTTTGGGTAAAACATCGTAAAAACTCTTTTATAGAAAGCATGCAGGGTTATTACAGTGAATTATTGAATCAACGAAGATTTCTGCAATTCATGATTCATGTCGGAGAAAACCGAATGCAACACTTTGCAAGAAGTATAGATTCTTGTAATTGTTGTCCATTTCAGAGATCGAAACAAGAACAATCAGACGAAATTGTTCAGCATGGAGTCAAATTGGCGATAAAATAAACGAAATATATATCCACCTGTTTTGTTAATCTGTTCTTGGCTCGTTTCCGTTGTGAGCATGGCAACCAACGACCAGTTAGTTCCACACTTTCGAAGTATGTCATCGATACTCTACAATGAAAACAAATGCAAAGATCGAATTGTTTATTTGGAGAAAAGCATTATCAGTTCCAAAAACGGTTTCCATAACGTGTTCTCAAAGTTACCTGAATCTTTGATGCGAAGACAGGCTGCGTGTGCATGAGTTCCCTGGCCACGCCCCACCACTGTGTTCCCATACCAGAGAACACGAATACAATCTGCTGCTTGGTGTCTGAAGTTGCTGAAGCTATGCCTTCCACATATCGAGCTTTGTCTTGAGGAACGTTGTCCAGTTTGTGCTGTAGTTGTTCAAGAGCATCCTCCCTCGATCGAACAATGAATCCAATACGGTTGGTGTGGTGATGGGATCGAACAGCTGCAGTGTAAAGTGCAGCTTTGAAAACGTTCTCGTTTTCGTTGATATCTGTGTCTTCCAACAAGTACTTAGTCCAGTCTCGTATTTTCTGGTGAACAGCTTCTTGGTTAGCTGCAGATAGAAGAAGACAGCTCATCAGGTCATCGTGATCTGTCAAGCTCTTGAAGTCATTTGGTGCAGATTGTGACCTCTCCAGTACAATGTTTGCGTTGGCTCCACCGAAACCAAAGGAGCTGCAGCAGGCAAGGGTTCGTTTCCCTTCTTTCGGCCAACAGGTCAACGTCTTTGGAATATGAATCTGAAGAGTTTCGAGGTCCAAGTTTTCGTTTAGGGTTTGAAAATGGACAACACGCGGGATCTGTCTCTGATGTAGACTCAGTGCTACTTTGATTATTCCAGCCACTCCTGCTGCACCCTCTGTATGACCCAGATTGGATTTAACAGAACCGATGTAGAGTGGAGGATGTTGAGGACCACGATGGCTTCCCATGACCTCACCCAACGCACCAGCCTCTGTCTTATCACCAACTCTTGTTCCAGTACCATGGGCCTCTGCATACACTATCTCTGAGGGGTGCACTCTGGCGTTGCGGCAAGCACTCTTCACCAGGTGAACTTGTGCTTCGTAACTGGGGTTTGCAATTCCCGGAGTACGTCCATCGTTACTGAGTGTACCTCCTCGTATGACTGCGTAAACACGATCTCCGTCCCTCAAGGCGTCACTCAAGAGTTTCAGGACAACCACACCAGCCCCTTCGCTTCGAGAATAACCGTCAGCTGATTGATCAAAACTTTTGCATTTCCCATCTCCTGAGAGCATTCCCGCCTGACAAAAGCCAATTGTAGCCGTAGGCATCAGTATCAAATTGACCCCACCAGCTAATGCAATAGGAATCGACTTTTGCTTCAATGCATCGCATGCTAAGTAGATCGAGTAGAGAGAGGACGAACAAGCAGTGTCCACTGAGAAACTTGGTCCACGCAGATCGAACTCATAGGAGATACGGTTGGACACCATGCATGAGTTAGTGCCTGAGTTGCTGTACTGGTTCACGTTGTGGTACGGTGTACCTGTTAATGAGGTGTACTCCTGTGCAGTGACGCCCATGTACACACCGGTCTGAGATCCTCGTAATGCTGAAGCGGGTATCCCAGCATTCTCCAAAGCCTCCCACGTGACTTCAAGAAGCAATCTGACTTGAGGGTCGAGATGGGCTGCTTCATCTAATGCATCAAATAATAAGCAACAACGTAACGATCTAAATCACATAATGGCTTTTAAAAGTACCGTAGTTGTTTCGGTGACACTGAGTTTGGCAAAATGTATATTTCTAAACTTACCTGGTGGCATCTTAAAGAACTGTCTGTCAAACATGTATGGATCCTGCGAGATATATCCACCATTTTGAATGTACATTTTTCCTGCTGTTTTCTCTCCCGGACTCAGGAAGTAGCTGGTGTCGAAACGTTCAGGTGGTGTCGGTGTTGTGCAATCCAGGCCTTCCACCAACATCCTCCAGAAATGTTTGACGCTGTCGACTCCATTGCCATAGCGACATCCGATGCCCACTATGGCCACTTTTTGATTTGCGTTTGTGATTTGACATTGTGCTTCCATATTTGCATCACTCTGTGGTTCCAGGCCTTTTGGTCTGAAGGGACATGTAAAACATGTTATTTATACATACTGACGGAAGTATAACCTGTCTTAAAGACACTGGACACTATTGGTACTTGTTAAAGACCAGTCTTCGCACTTGGTGTATCTCAACATTACATAAAATAACAAACCTGTGAAATTTTGAGCTCAATCGGTCGTCGAAGTTGCGAAATAATAATGAAAGAAAAAACACCCTTGTCACACGAAGTTTTGCGCTTTCAGATGCTTGACTTCGAGACCTCAAGCTTTAAATCTGAGGTCTTAAAATCAAATTCGATGAAAATTACCTCTTTCTCGAAAACAACATTACTTCAGAGGGAGCTGTTTCTCACAATGTTCTATACTATCAACCTCTCCCCGTTACTCGTATACCAAGTAAGGTGTTGTGCCAATCATTATTTTGAGTAATTACCAATAGTGTCCACTGCTTTTCAGCCAGTGCAATGAGCCAAGTGTGACATTTGACGTACTATTATTTCTGGGTTTTGTTTAACTTTGCAAAGCCTATAGTGAGTTTACAATCTCATTGATGCCTTAGACTGGACCATTCCACATAATTTGTGACCCACTCTGTGAAAATAAGTCAGATGTCGCCCAAATGCATTATTGTGTAATGGGCGTTTTAATGTGGAAAATATAGACAAATTTAGAAACTTTAGAACATTATTTTTAGGCAATAAAGCTATGAATACAACAATTTTGTGATCATACTTTAGTCGTTTAAAAAAAAAATTGATATACTGGCTAAATTCAAACGGGAGTAACTCAGCAACGCGATACACCCCAAAGCTTAGACAACATTATACCAAATAAATGTTGCTGGTGTGTTCTTTCCAGCCATCCATATAACTCAATTCTTTAACTAGTCAACATCTGACTCGTTTTCACAGAGCGGGTCACATTTAAGGGGGTTGGAAAGGGGCGGGGTCAGTTACCAGGTTTGTGGTTATGGGCTGGGGATTTTTTTTTTCACACAGCGTACATATTATCTGTGCCACATACGAAAGCGTAGTGCCACTACGACATAAGAATCTCGCTTTTATCGTGTATGTACACAATTCAATTCAATTTTTTTTTCAAAATTGGTTTGTTTTCATATAAAAATACAACACCAAATAATAAGTCACAGACTAATGGCATTTGGTTAACAATAAAATTACATCAAAAATATATGTACAAGTAGATATGTTAATACAATAATATTAACAATATTACTAGTAAGAGTTAAACAGACAAACAGGAATTGGGAAAACAGCCATAGACAGGAGGGGGGATTTGTGGACACAAAATTAAAACAAAACAGCAGGGAGTTTTAAACAAAACAGCAACATTCAGTTATAGGCAAGGGAGATTTGGACACAACAGGAGCACACAAGAAATAACATGGAGCTGTTATCATGAACTGATTGAGTTAAGCATCTGGAGCATTGAGGGGACAGGCGAGTTTTTGTATATTTGAGTTTTGTATCTGAAGGTGTTCCAATTGCCTGGTGTTTCTTAAAGTATGCTCTGATAAATAGTTAGATTTACGTTCTGGGGGAGGAGGTGGGCGCGATGATTATCAGAAGTGAGCAGTGACTTGGCAAATTTCAGAACTAGGTGGTTACGCCTTTCGTTCAATAATTCAAGTCTAAAAAAAAATTCAAGTGATCTAGATAAGACAAAAAATTCGGATAAGCAATAATACGCAAAGCCCTTTTTTGAACTTTTTCAATGTTATAAGCTTGTATTTCAGTGATTCCTGACGATCACAAAGCAACACGGGATTCGAGTAATGGGCGAATGTATAGTTTATAAATAACAATGAGGTCATTGGCTTGAACTTTATCTTTCTTTAATTTACTTAGTATGTAAAGTCGTCGTGAAGCCATACTGACTATCTGTTGAACTTGTTGGTCCCATTTGAGATTATTTTGAATGGTAATCCCAAGTGAACGGTAATCCAATGTACTTATTCAATTTTGTTAATGTACGTTTACTCTCTAAATGTAATAGAGTGAAAAGCACCACTCTTTACATTTCGAGAAGTTGTCCCTCATATGGCTCTTTAAAAACAGTGGTGGTTATTTCACTCTTTTAAAGGAGTTTCACTCCAAGACAGAGTGAAAAATCACTAAAAAAACATGCAAACTTTAATCTAAAAGAGTGGAAGACCACTTGAAAAAGAGTTGACCCTCATATGGCTCTTTAAAAAGAGTGGTGGTTATTTCACTCGGTCTCTACGACCATCTAAACATATCAAATAATAACCGTTGCAAACGAATGCACTGTAAAAAATGCTAACGCGTAACGCGTTTATGAAATAAACACTGTGTTTAAAACCAAAACATTGTGTGATCAACCTAAACACATCAAGTGATAATAAATTAAACAGGTGTGTTTATTTGCTGCTTCGCTGAATGTGTTTAAAAATATGATGTTTTTATCATCAACTATTTTTAAATTCCTGATCTCAACATCTAAGTAATTCAGCACGAATGTATTTTAAAAGTCGTCAAAAGGTTGACAGTGCTAAATATCCTAAATTAGTAGCGTTAATTAGGCTGCTGATAATTTTGTGAGAACACATGTAAACGCCGAATAAACACAATGCTGCATAATAAACATGGACTAAACACGACGGTGTGTTTAAGGCACAGTGACGTAGAAGCGTCAAGAAAACTGTCAACCAATGAGATTTCACCAAAGAAAAATAGCCGCGCGGCGGCAGGAATGGAAAAGGCGGTCATCCTTTGTACTGCATTTTCCGTCGAGGATCAGCGAGCTCGTAACTTAGACCCCCGACTGCGGTAGACAAATTCAGGTAAGTCAACAATTCTGAGGCCCAGAACAAAACTAATTTAGACTCATGGTAGGCTATTAAAATTATACTTAAAAACTCATGGCAGTCTGGTGTTACTAACGAACGTTTTGTGCATTTTTCTTTTTACATTTAGGCCTACAATACTGAAATAGTTCAGCCTTGTTTGTACGATACACGTACACTGTATGAAACGATACCCTAGTGTGCACTCCGTACATTTAAAATAATATTTTTTACGAAATGAAAACAGTGATTTTTAACCCCGGCGTAGTCGGACCAACAGTAGGACCAAAATGTTAAAACAACCAATGATAAGTTTAATTATAATGTGTAGACAGTTTCAACAATAAATTTGACATTTTTTACCTGAAATATTAGAGCAATTTGCGTTGTTATTTCCCACTTGAAATGTAAATGCGAGGTCGTTCCCTCATGGCAGTGTGTGCAACGCATCACGTATTCCCCGGTGACTATACAGCTACATCACCCGCGTCGCATCCGGCCGTACATGTACATTGACAGATTTCATTCGCAATTTTCCCGCGCATGTTTTTCATGATTTTAGTGATACTTCTCACCCCACTACAAGTATAACTGAAAGATTATTCCATCAGCATTCAGAATTATTTGGGTTTTGAGTAATTCAACCTTGAAAAACCCCGAAATATTGATGAAAATCAGACACTGTTTTTCGAACTTCGATAAACATTCCACTGAATTAAAAACATGGCAGCGTGCCAACGATCGCCATAGCATGGCTCTCTATGTGTGCCGTGTACACTGTGTATACGACCTATATTCAGGCCAGACTGCAGTGATTAATCAATACTCTCCTCATCTTTGAATCAAGTTCAAGGTCTTTTTGAGTGTGAAGTATTAGCAAACTTCACTATGATTCAAGTGGACAATACCACATTTCACTATAAAAAGAGTTGCTTGCCTTAATTATGGCTCTTTGTAAGAGTGGTATGGCGGACAAAAGGAGTTTTACATTTAGAGAATACACAGCTAAACCATCTGACTGACACTAAATATTATATATTATTTTGTCATGGTATAGAGTTGGGATATTCATAATTTAATGTCCAACTTTTGGGGGTGTGTTTTTAGGAGGAGTTAAACTGAACAGCGTGCAGTGCTGTTCTTGAGGAGGATGGTACCAGGATAGATGATGATCAGGTACTTATGGCCGTCCAGTCACAAACGCTGATTCTCCTGAGGTGGTGAGGAATGTACTTCAGTGGCATCTCAACAATTTGATTCTTGCAAACTCAATGAGGGGGACTGCCAGATTATTACGTCTCATTCTGAAAGCAGTGCGTTAACTTCATCACTTGACAAATCTCCAAACAGCTGGTCTTGTAAGTACTAAGATTATATAGATGTAATTTTGCATCAGGGTATAGTGAGTATTAATTTGGTTTACCCTACACCTATGTGTGATAGCACCGTATATGTACTCGGTGCTTTCCCGAGTCATGTGAAAAATAACAGTGGGTACTTCAAACAATTAAATAGATGTACTTTTGCATCAATGTATGGCAAAATTACAATTATATTTAATAGAGCAGATGTGCTCATGATTATTATGTAATGCGTGTGACTTCGGTGGTTGAATCTAGCAATGTCAGCAAGTGGGCATTTCTGAAGACTATTATGTTTTTAAGAAAGATTTGTTTTTATAAATACACAGAAAGATACAAAATATTGTTTTCCTCTGAATCATTGTTTATTAATTATAAACTGTTAAACATAACTGTTGATCAGCAAAAAGATAAACCAGAGTGTCCATCATCCTTTAAATCCAATTGAGGGGACATACATTTATTCCAATGTAAAATAAACTAATATTTTGTTGTTATTTGTTTTGCGGAACTATAAGGGCCCTCTGCAGATGCTTGATGTGATGGTAACACAAAGTTTGGCCGCGGGAAAGGCACCAAGTCCAGAAGCTTTGTTACAGTACATGAGGTAGTTATTCCTGGACGATACTTATTTTAAACCTGTGAGCTCTTGAAGCATACCGATGGTGAATAACATGCAGCATATGAATTAGCCATCAACTCCCTTTAATCCATTAATATCGGTTTGTAGCGAATTGGGCGAGGGCCTACCGCTAACCTTAAAATGTTTAAGATTATTCATAGCGAGTTTGTGGATTTCGCTGTGATCTTATTAAGAAGAGTGACCCTATAGTAGTACAAATAGCGGTCAAGACACAATAATTTTTGCTGGCTGTAAACGAGGGGGGTTCTATAATATGGAAAGATAATAAACACAGGCGTCCAATTACTTCTATACATACATGGACCTCTGCATTTTTGACTTATGCAGCAGTGTATTTGCGAGCTCATCTCCATAGAACACACAGAATTATTGAAATATTGTCAGATTGTACGCACAGAGAGCAGCAGCTCGTCCAATAAGGGGGGATGGCGCACTTTTACAATGAGGCAGCAATTAACACCAGTTAGATCATGGGCATCAATAATTTACGATGAATTATGGGCATTGCACGTCACAGCACCATGTGTTAATCAAGCTCTAGAACAAAGTGTACATAAAGAATAGAAGGGTAATAGCAAGTTTCATTATGGCCTTTCGGAATGATTGATCATTATTAGGCACTAAATGGCCAGCTTCCATAAATCAAGTGGTAGCCTATTGCATAATATTAAAATTAAAGACCTTTGTATCTTCTTCCATTGGTACATACGTATCTGGTATTTCATATGTTTAATGAATAGGGTATAGATGGCTTTAGCTTTCGATCCAAACCGGACCTAGTTCAGAGGCATACAACAAGTACAAACAAATACATATCCATTTATAGAAAAAGAGAGGGGAAATGGGTTAAAGGAAGAAAGAAGCGGGAAAGAAAGAAGCGGGAAAATAACAGCCAATCAAAGTTTCTATCTCAGAAACAATTGGTGGCTATGAACCAATACGAGTAAAGTGGCGAGGACAAAGGATGTTTCGTATGAAAGGATGGATTACTGGACCATAAAAGTGGTAAATGCATTGTTCGTTAACAATGCAGGGAAACATGAAAGGGTAGAATTAGAGAACAAGTTGCATCATGATGCAACTAACAATGGTCAATTAATAGAGAAAAGCAAGATCAAAGGTACGATGGTATTAAAAATAGGTATGAGGGACCTGTGGAAAAAAGAAGGGGGGTTACTTACATGAGATAGTTATAGTAACAAATAAATAGGAACAACTTTGAAAAAAAATAATTTATACTTGAGTTACAGAATATAAACAACATTATAGTTCTCAGGCAGAAGTGAAGTGGGGGTAATGGGAAGTTATTTAACACCAGTGTTTATGTTTAGTCCAAAGGGTTTGACTGTCTTGAGTTGGTGAATCCAGTGTGATTCTCTATGATTGCAGTTATATTTCATATGTTCATAAATTGCACAATTGGGAGGATCCCACGGGTAGTTTCATTGTTTCTAAGATGAAAGAGGATTGTAGACGCTTGGGACCCTCGGCAAGATTCAAGATGTTCCATTACATTTCCAGTGCTGAGCAGTCTGGTGAGTATTTTACCGCCAGTCTGCAAAACATTGAATTATTCGGTTGGGTCCTGGGGCGAATTAGAATAAATCTGCTTTATCTTGTATGTATAAAGAGTTACACGGTTCAATGGTTCGGCGGGAAAATTGAATAGGACTGGGTGCGGTACCCAGGGTAAGGCTTATCTGGCTATGCTATCAATATACACGTTAACGTTTTGATAATTTAGTCTTTTCTTAGTCGTTATATAGTTTAAGTATCGTCGGTAACAGTAGCAGCTACCATAGCTTAGCAGGGAGGTCAGTACTAGCTTGAGCCTGAAAGCGTTGATTTGCATAGATCAGGTGTACGTTTCCAATATCGGTTGGTTTTTCGTATCTGGCGGTCAACACAGCACTGATGTTCCATGGCAATGACACGTTGTGTCGTAAAAATGTCGGTACAACATGTAACGGACAATGGGCCGGATAAATAAAAAATAGCAATTACTTATCAAGTTAAAGGCTCAGCATTAGCAAGAAGACTGAAAAGTAAAAGATCAGGCATGAACATTTTGCTCGCTGGATTACCTTTCACTTATAGACATATAAATAAAAACGACATTTTACTAACATACTGTAGCAGTTACTTGTATTCTTACAAGCTACTGCATGAGGAGCTTGAGATTTTACTTACACAACAGTGTTGCATATATGGCTCGGTATCGGGTCAGTATTTAAGGGTTATTTTTCCCTTGGCCTAATGATCCAACTTCAAATGTTACTTATAAATTTGTTGTGTACTTTAATTGCTCTAAAAGAACCAATCTCTGGAGCGCTGGCGTGGAGAGGCTGTTTCCTCATAGCCACTGCCGCCATCAACAACTTGACTAAGTGGAAACTGCCCGCCTGCATTTCAGTTAATCGCTATTGATCTGCGAGTCCATGCCTCTATTGTTATACTCCTGAATACCCCGCTATTGTGCTTTTCTCCGACCACTTACTAATCCGTTCAAGTAAATGGTGTTTTTCCAGTAAAAGGTTATTTATAGAGATTTGAGCAAATTTTCATGCCTGATCTTAAACTTATCGACATTTTGTTAATGCTGGCCTTTATACGGCCCAGTATTTTGTGAAACTATCAGATAATAGTAAAATGTCGGTTTTATTTACATCTCAATAAGAAGAGTCCCTCAAGCATTGATTTTACCTACTAGTTCGACCAATTACTAGCAATATTAAGCCTTACTTTTATTTATAAGGATTTAAGTAAAAGACTAGTAAAAGCAAATGCTAGTTTTTATTTATCTGGCCCAATGTGTGCGGGCTAAACCGTAAAGCTTACGTATATGAAAAACAAAGTCGCATGATTAAAAATTATCAGTTGATCCGGTTATTCAAGTTACAGGGTGTAATTATTGTCAGTGAAGACAAACATTCGTAAAGTGGCTATACAAAAAGTAACAAACATCATTATGTTGGACTAAAACGTAATAGAGGGTGTACATGAGATGAGAAGACGCATGATTAAAAATTATCAGTTGATCCGGTGTTTTCACGTTACATGTGTAATTATTGGCAGTGAAGACAAAAATTCGTAAAGTGGTTACAAAAAGTAACAAACATAATGTTGGATTAAAATGTAACAGAGCATACACATGAAATGACAAGATGCATGATTAAAAATAGGTTCAATTACAGGCTGTAATTTTTACAGTGAAGACAAAAATGTTCGATGCAAACGTAGAAGAGTGTGAAGATGAAAATGGATGAATGAATGATTAAAAAGGAATCAGTTGATCCGGTTGCAGCATAGCTTGCACACATCTTCATCCGGTTGCAGCATAGCTTGCAGACATACCATATTTGACATATATGACCTTTATTAAAGTAGCATAATTAATGTTTAAAGTATAATCAGCATATGAAGCTCTGCTGTTAAAAGCAGCATTCTTGGTTGCCCTTTTCGGTTATTCTGAGGGTGAGTGAGTTTACAACTCATGCTGGCAAATTCCCGGGCGTTGCGTATTGGTGATATCTCCTTTAATCAGGAAGGGAATTTGCAAGTAGTTCTAAGATATTCAAAAACGGATCAAGTGGGTAAAGTTCAATCATTTCTATTGACAGGAATGCCAATACTTCACTGTTTGTACATTGAGGGGGGGGGGACCCTATGTCAGCCAGACAAGTTAATCACATCTTAAATGGATTAAGGCCATCAGGTAAACCCCACACCCTTTTACAGTTTATAGTTGCACAATATGTTTGGGGTTCGGAAGGAACAAATCAAAAGTATGGGGAGATGGAAGTCTGGAGCACTTGAATCCTAAATTAGGCCAGACTTAATGTTTTCAATTGTCTAAAAGGGGTTAGCTGGACGGCTGGGACTAGGCTCAGGAGATACCTGGCAAAAGGCGAGGTCCCGACGACAATAGTGTTACATCTAAGGACCAAAGATATCTTGAAGGAAAATTCGGGACAGATAAGACATAGGGTAACAGGGAGCCTAAAGATGTTCATCAATCCGAAGCAAGAACCTGGGTACCGGGACAGTATCATTCGCCACAGCAGCGGCACGGTGGTGGTACAGTGACATGGAAAGGCGTGTCTGGGGCACGCCTGGACGGCTGGGACTAGGCTCAGGAGATACCTGGCAAAAGGCGAGGCCCCAACGACAATAGTGTTATATCTAGGGACCAAAGATATCTTGAAGTAAAATTCGGGACAGAGTAGACATAGGGTAAAGAGAGCCTAAAGGTAATTAGGAATATCCTACCCAACACACGGTTAATTTGGTCAGACATTTTGTTAAGGGCGAAGTATCAAGGTAAAGTTAAAGGAGGGCAGACAAACGCTGCACTTGGGATTTAAATATGTATGCAAAGAAGATACTTCGGGAGATGCAAAACGCACCTGTTATAAAACACCCCCATCTCATTAACCCTTCCCGGAAGGTGCGTACTGGCAAGACATGATTCATTGGTTCCATCAAAATTTATCAGACGGGTTGAGGTTCTCCACTACACACTCGGACAAAGTTAAAAAAAAAAAAAAAAAAAGGGGGGGGTGTTTGGGCAAATTTCTATATCAAAATTTGCTTTGGCGGTAAGTTTAGGTTGTTCCTATAAACAAGAAGCTAATAGGCATTGTAGCCTGTGAGGAAGTGGTAAATTAATTTATGTGAATTGAGATGGATAAATATGGTGGTAATAAATTGATGTGATTGTATATTAAGAAGTAGATTAATTTGGTACCTTCTTGGCAACTCGCTGGAAGTGGGAACCTCATTGACCCGGAGTTTTCTCCAGTCAATGAGTGCATTTATAATTATAGTAATTGTAATTGGTCTGGTACCTTCTTTGGCAAATCGCCGAGAAGTGGGAACCTTTGCGGATTGGAAATTTACCGTTCGCAAAGTGAGGAATTGGGAACCTTTGCGAATTGGCCGCAAAGTGTATTTATAATTGGAACTGGTATACTTCTTTATGAGTGGATATCACTGGATGGAATTAAATAAAGGGGAATCCCTTATATTATTATGAATTTGCGTTTTACCACGGAATTCAGAGTACGGAATAAATTAACTCTTGGCAGAGTTCACTACAACAACAAATCCTTGTGTCTGTGTATATTTATCAGGTGGTAATGGTAAACCAAGAGAAAGACATTCAGTATGCACATAAGCCAACTAAACTATATGGAGTATTTCGAGGTTTATCAATGCCATCCTAAAAGTTTGATCAGTGCATTAGCAATGTTCTCTCTCAGGGCCCAGAGATGTGTGGAGAGGAGACAATGAAGCAAGTTTTAGTGTTGATGTTAATGCAGTTAGTTTTTACCTTGTTCTAATTTGTATTTTCCCAACAGGATGCTGCTGAAACTGATAAACTAACAATGACAAAACCCCTGGACTCGCCCAGCCTTGTAATTTATGTACATAACAACGAAGTTCAGCAGATTGTGGGGACACCATAAGAGTGGTCTCTAAACCCAAGACTGCGGTAGATTGCGTCATTCTTCTACTTGGTGTTTATTATACGTTTGATTTGGATAACCCAAAGATTTTCTCCCAGGGATATTAGGCTTTCTCCAACGGTTCATTGTTGGAGACAAATACACTGGTCAAGCAGGTTAAGTAAATTCTGCACAAAGTTTCAAGCCTTGGCAAGTACTTAAATAAGTCAAACATCATCTTGTCACAATTCGGTCTATATTCGTTTTAAATAGTTTCCTGAAAAATTAAACATTAGGTTATGGATAAAAGTTTCGCAGTTGTTAATCAGGAGTTTAACAAAATAATATTTTCACATACTGTCGCGATAAGATCCCCCCTCCCCCAAAATGAACTGAAACCAATACGTGAGGCGTTCTGGCAAATGAGACAAAACTGGGCAGATGTCAAATTTTAGGTATCAGGCTTTTATGGCAGAGAACAAAATTATCCTTACAATGCTGTTTATTGAATTTGAATCGGACATTTCATTGACAAGATGTGGCTTTTTGAAGTTTGAAAATTCGGCATGTCCAAAAAAAGGAAAATGCTGAAAAGGGGGCTTTTAAGTTCGGGACTGTTTTGTAGTCCTTAGTGCATACTGTTTTAAAATAATTGCAAAAATACACCCCACAACTTTAATGATGTTTCTATGAAATGTATGTAGTAGATATATCAAAGATTACACAAATTCTGAAATGGATCTGAAATTTGGACTTTAATTTGGAGCAAAACTTAGCGAAAAGAAGATACTAATCTCTTAAGAAAAACATTTAAAGGTGATTATAATAATGCAAAAAATAGTTAAAGGCCTGACGTTTCGACCCTAGCAGAGTCTTTCTCGAAGGCTAAATGACCATATTATTAAGTGATTATAATAAGTTAACAAAATATAAATGGGTCTTTCCAGCAAGTTGAGGAACACAATTTTTTGTCAGTAGGGCAGAGTTTTAGTTGTTATAGAAGGATATTATAAGAAGAAGAAAAAAAAACAATTACAAAAAAAAATCATTTTTGATTAAAAAAATCGTGTATAGTGCTATTTATTTTTTCAATTTTAGCACTGGTTACTCAAAGATGTTTGTCAGTATTTAGGCAGAGATTTTGTGAAGTTTTGTGGTTTCTCAGAAGTACTAAACAAGAATAAAACTGTTTGTTCCATTTAAAGTCACCTGGAAGTGGTACTTTTTTTAAATAAAGCTTTTGTCACTAAAACATGTGTTTTTATGAGAGGAATGTGAATAAAAAAATAACTAAGGTTTAAAAATCTTAGTTTTGATTGTATTTACAAATTTACGAGTAGGCCCCGACCCGAGAGGGCGCTGTTCGTGACGTAAATTTGTAGTCGGGCCCCCGTACATTACGTCTGGGAACATGGCAAATCAAAACAAATTTAGACACGATTTTACACACATACGTACATTGAAACTTGAACATGTTGAACGCCTAGTGTTTTTTACAAAAGCTATTGCTGCTATTTTTATTTAACTATGCGACTTTTTAGTGACCAAATGGGTTGTAAGATGTGGGTCTGCCTACGTATTATTGTAGAAATTCGGCCACGGAGCAGACTGCACGCACGCACTATGGCTGCTATATAATGGGCGGACGGTCACATAGGATCTGCACGCACGGTGAATCGCATGCGGTACCAACAAAAAATCGTGTCACTTGGCAAAAGCTAAAACTTCAAAGTTCAAATTTACCCGAATTTTTTCACGTTTAGCAAATGCTCCTCTGAGTTCGTCACGTCTTTCAGATACCTTCTTCGACTTCCCACTTGCTAGAAAAATTGTTGGGACGGCGTCTTGTTTAAGAATGGCTCTTCTCGTCATGTCAAATGAGTTGTGTATCCAGGATTCGAAGCACGACGGCTCTTAAGTGTTCGCTGCAGCGCTGAAAAAGACGTCGGACCGGACCACTTTGCTCTAGTTAATCTGACTTTCGCAGCCCAAACCGCCTATACTTGGGATCTACAGGAAACAGATGAAGACTGACCCCATCTTTAGTTGTTTTGCTGCATCCAGCAGCAATACACCTGGTCGGCATTGCCGGAAAAATGCCAGAAAAAAAACCTTTTTCGCAACGTACAAACTCAGTCACGTCTTAGAATTACATGTACTTTTGCACGTGTGTTTATATACGCATCGAGGGGGGTCTATGTTTGATCGAGGCAAAGTCTTCCTTTTCCTACGTCACAAAAGGGGTAGGCGGAGTCAACCCTCCAGTCACTTAATTAATTTTTTTAACATATAAATCGTGACAAACCATTACTCAAAAAACTGTTTTATTGTTAATAAACATATACTCTTATGTTTAAAAGAAAAACAAATCCTATTTCCAGTGCCTTTAACTTTGGTGATGTAACAAGAGGAACTGAATTTTGATGTTATAATTAAACACATGTTGAGAATTTAAACACTTGAAATAATAATAAATGGCGTTTGACGTTGAAGTGTCACAGGCAATAAACGTGTTATTGTGTTTATTATTTAAACGGATTGACGTGTTTACTTGTTTAATACGTGTTTATTGTTTTAACATTGTTGGTATTTAAATTTTAAACACTTGACGTGTGTACAAGATAACACACTGTTCTGTTTTAATTTTAAACACCGTCGGTGTGTTGAATTTGAACACAGAAAATGATTATAATTTAAACGTGTACACATAATAAACGGCGTTTTTAGGTATTTTAAAAGTGTCACAGATGGGTGTTATTTATGTGTTTAAAACCTAAACACTTGTTTTTAGATTGTGGGTCTTCAAAGACCGTTGGACATTGATTGTAGGCTGGTATTTGGTACTGAATTTTGCCAAACTTAGAAAATATACGAATATTTTTCACCCCATTCACCCAAAGATAGCCTTCTGCTACTGGTGTGTCTGCTACAGACTCACATCGCGGGCCTCAGCTCTATCTCTCTTAAAATTGTTGCCTTCTCTCGGAAGATCAATGTTTGTTCTGAATAAAATTGTACTGATTTCGCCCGCAATCACTCTAATATTTTTCATTTACAATAAAAAACATTAGCACATTCCCTAAATTCCTGGAAATAATAAAGAAAAAACATTAACTTTGCAACCTTCTCTCAGGGAGACAAAGCTCGACAAATTGAGGAACAAATGAGTTTAATTTAAAAGCACCACAATTACATCGTGTCGTCCATTGCTATCCTGCAAAAGTTTTGCTAAGCATTGATTGTATCACATAATTACTAAAACTTTAATTGAAAGGAAAAAACGGCAGTCAATAACACTGTAGGTCTGGAGATAAACATTTTGTATTTTAACATTTCATTTTTAGTACCCGTAGTGGCCTTGATAAACAGTCCTCAACAAAGAAATGAAAATCTTACCTCAAGTTCACAAGTTTCTTGCTCAATGTTTGGACATACCTCTGAGGCCGTGGTTGTCTGAAACCTTTCTGGCTTCGTCATCGAAACTTCAGCTTTTCCCAGCTAACATCAAATGAATCACGTGACCAAACCGGCTTTTTGGTATTGGACACACACATCTGCCCCATTTACATATCGTTTAATCTCAGTCTGACAGTGTGGAATTCCCCCCTCCCCCCAAAAAACAAAAATATATAATAACAATAATAATAATATTAATAAATAACTTGGGTATTTCCAATAACTGGCTTGCAGTACGAACATGAACTTGTTGTTTGTCAGGGCAGAGTTCGTATATTTTAGTCAACATACCGCCGCCAGACAAAAGTTTTGCTGCATTGGGCCCCGACAGACACCTCACGATATAGAGTATGGATTTAATTTTTTGTTTGTGTTCATTTTAGCAATAGTGGAACAGTTAGACAAAGTTTCATGTAAATCTGAGCTAATACCTGAATGAATTAGTGTCAAGGTCACAAAATTAATCCTAGACTTGTCTCAAGTCCCAATCCCGTGGTAGACCTTTTATTTTAAGTCCACATCAGAAAAATCCCCAACCTGTGCCGGGACCACCATTAATAGCTTCATATCGACGGCATATGAATCTCTCGCTTGAGAACTGGACTTGAATAAAGACAAAATTAATTCAAATTCTACAGCCTATGTCATTTCATAGTATGTGATTTGACCGTGGCATGTACGAAATAAAGGTTTAGGCTAACATTTTCCGATTACCTCATAGGTTTCACTTATGTTTATACGTCTTTGTAGTGATGATAGTCATTTTAAATTAGCAAAACTTTGTAAAATTTCCTAGCCAATATGACAGTCTACTGCGCCATTTTGATTCAATCGTAGTTAAAATATTTATTTCACAGTGTACTGGGAGCAGTCTTAAAGCAACATACATGCGCAATGACAGTTTGAAACAAACGCAAGATTCTACAAAATAAGTCAAAGCCACAACAATTGATCATGTTGTACTTAATGAATTCCAACAAACAGAGCCATATTGGATGTACGCCAAGTTCAGTTAATGTTTTACCTAGATTGACAATGATTGGCTAAGTGCTTGAATTAACAAATTCGGGAACAACAAGGGGAAAGTCCGACATTTTCCGCACAAGAGAAGTAAACAACAAAAACGTTCAAAAGTTACCACGGTCGGTTGTCATCGCAGCATGAACTCAACGCACTCGTTGTACGATAGCGGCAAATTCTCACGGGTTTTCTTTCATTTACCATTCTCATCTCTACGACCCTATAAACCATCGCACTAGGGATTTGTCTACTATGACGTCAGTATCGGAAACTGAGTAACACGCGGTGCAGTGCAATGCACCTTATACCGCATACATTCTACAGTTGCTTATAATAAAATGGGTTCCGCAGCTTTTCCAACGCGTTAAGTGTGGATTCATGCAGCGGCAAACATTGACGACTAACTGCAAGCAATAGACCCTTCCCACCTGAGGCACTGACGTTCGTTCGTTCGTTCGTGCGTTCGGTTCAAGAGTTTGTTTGAAATATAAGATTTTTTTTCGGAATTCAATGTTTGCATTTCTTGGTGTTTTAGTTTATAAAACGATGTTTTTTCCGCTCAAAAATTTGATATTAGTCTCCATGTTTAATCGCCCTACATCTGTAAAGCAGCATCTCTATAGTTGTGACGATCGTCATTTGTACACTACCCTTCCGCTAGGTTCAAGAACTGGTTCATGTTTCTTTAAAAATCTCAAATCGGTTAAAAAATAAAATTGCCGTGTTATCCTTATATAACCCCTCTGGATTTATTTAAGTTTCCATACACACGTTTTTTGCTCAGTTAAAATACCTAATGGCACTGTGTTCGTTACTGTTTTTTTCCCAAAGATTGTTTTCACTTGCGTTTTTCTGCAGTGCACTCGATACCGTGCTGGTTCATGGGGCCATTTTAAAAAATACGACCAAACATCAACCAATAATGTTGTTCTTGACTTTTTGTTTGTTGTGGTATTTATTTATTTGTTTGTTTGTGATTTTGAATTGGGTATTTTGTTTGTGTGTTGAATGCTTGTTTGTTCGTTTTCGGTTTTGTTTGCTTGTTTTGTGTTGTGGTTTTTAGTTTGTTGTTTTAATGTGTTAAGGAAACAACCACAAAACCATTAAAATGTGCTTGTGATTTCCTTTACATAATGTGTTTCGAAAATAACAAGCACTTCGTTGTTAGCACATGACTCAAAATTTGACTGCCAAAATAATCACCAGACATTAATCTAACGTCTAAGCGTTGAACTCCCACCCTTTACGTACATCAACCAGCACTTGGTACGGCTTGGATCAGTTTGATTGGCAGGCGTAGCTGAATAAACATTTTATTCATCAATTATTAACCAAATTCAGGAGTGTGTCGTTAATATATGCCTGAACATTGGATTGGTTTTCCCAGACAAACAGCGATTTCCAAAACGATGAAGTGATCGTTGTTGCTAACTAGAGAAAAAAACAATCGTTGTTGCATATCTCATCATAATTGTCAAAACAATAAAACTATATTTGTGTGTTGTGAACGAGGAAAGATCCAGCAAGGTCTTGGCTATCAAAAAAACAACAACAACAACAACAATAACAACAACAACAACAACAACAACAACAACATGAGATTCGATTGCATCGAGAAGAATATTAAGAAGTTCTTCTTCAACTATGGCGGTTTCATCGCCAGGCACCCGTTGTGGTTCCTATTCTCACCGATGTTGCTGGCTGGAGTACTCGGTGTTGGAATTGTGTTCATTACAAGTGAGCAGAGCGTAGAGAATTTATACACACCGGAGAATGGGCAGGCGAAAACAGACCGGAAAACAGTGGAAGAGCTTTATACACAACATGGCGACAATGACACCTTAGTCTCTCGTCTGACAAGGCTTGGTCGATCGGGGAAAATTATCATACAAAGACAAGATGGTGGAAACGTTCTGACGGAGACTGTCTTTGAAGAAATTCTTAAACTTCATGAAGAAATTCTTAATCTTCATGGGAAGATGCTAAACAACGATTTGGTGGATACATTTTATTTTGTTGATCTCTGTGTCAAATGGAACAATACTTGTAATGAAAACGCAATACTGTCTGTATACGATTACAACTCAAGCATGTTACAGGCGATCAATCTGACTTATCCTGTCTACAATTCAAACAAAAAAATTGTATTTTCTGGTGGAGAGCTGGGAGGAGTGAAGTTCAAATCTAATTTATCGAATGAAGTTTTTTCAGCAGAGGTCATGCAGTTGTCTTACATCTTACGGCATCAAGACAGCATGGATGACCAACGAAGTGCTCTATGGGAGGACGAGTTTCTTCAAGTTGTTGAAGCCTTCAATGCAACTGAGATAAGAATCACTCGTCAGGTATCCAGTACTCTTGAGACAGAGTTAGATAAAGCCAGCTCCAATGTCATCAAAGACTTTAATATCACCTTTACTGTGCTGATTACCTTCAGCATTTGTTCCTGTGTGATGTTTGACTGGGTACGGAGCAAGCCTTGGTTGGCCGGTTGTGGGGTGATATCTGCCGGCCTAGCTGTGCTCTCATCGTTCGGTCTGATGGGTTACATCGGAGTACCTTACATCAATGTGGTGGGATCGGCACCATTTCTTATTATTGGTAAGCAAACAATATTTAATCAATCTTAAATTGATCTTGTTTTAAAAACCCAATTAAAGGCCGGCCAAAATGTTCGGGCCATGTGAAACTAAACATACACTCTAAAAAAGAAGTGTAAAAACTTGCTGAGTAAAATGTGCTGGGTACGAAAGTTGAGTATCTTCTAACGCAATGTTGGGCAACGAGGCGATTTGGCTAGTACCCTCGAGAAGGTAATTTGTACCTTTTTAAGTTGCATACAAAAATTCGCCAGTGAAAGCAACTTATGTGTACAAAAAAACATTTTCCTCGCCACAGGGTCAAGTTTACCTTGCGACGTACTACAAAAAGCCGGAAATGCTCTTTTTGTGGTAAAATGTTGCACGTAATTGGGTAAACTGCTCCTCGTGTAAACCATTTTACCCATAATGTGCAGATTACACACGGACGTACGTACGTGTACTGTACAAGTCGCAGGCACAAGTCACAATCAAAGATGGATGGGGTGGACGTAATTCTGATGTTGCAGGTCGTCGATGATGTTCATTTAACCACAGTTGTCAAGAGAGAATTTTGGCTTTATGGTAGTTATTCTGTGTGAGGAACAACATTCTGTTGAAGGGAGAAATACATCACCAGGAAAGACGCGGATGCTTCAACAATTTCGTCAATAACAGGTCCGGCAAAACCAACCGGCTCTTTTCAGAGCCAACACCGCTTCTAAAAAGAGATTGTTACATATATAGTCTGCTCGCAAGAATTCGTTTTTCACCCCTGAATGTACACAAACTCTCTGGTCGTTTTTATGCAAGGTGATTATTAGGTTGTGATCACCATAGATTAATCGGAAATTATACTGTCCAGTCCAATTCAACGCATATGGCTTTTTAGCGTTTTAATTTTGTTTATTAATGTCCGTGTTTGCTGCCTAAATGCACTACTTCTTTTTTGGCCAACACTTGGGGTTGTGGTGCTCAACTACTGAGTAAATGGGTAGTCGATTGTTGGGTACATTTTGACACAAGAAAGTTGGGTAAGAAATTTGACGCATAGTTAGGTAGCCGTTTTACACAGAAATTGAGTAAATTACGACGCAACCCCTGTTGCGTAGCGTTTTACCCTCCAAACGACCATGTTCACTTTTGAACACCACAAAGAGTAAACTTTTACGCAATATTGGGTATTTTTTTCTTAGAGTGTACCCACCCTTCCCCTCGTTCCCCCGCTCAATGTCGTATACCACAGCTGGAGTGCAGACCGCGCAACGAGGACCGAAATTTGAACGGGCCAGGGGGGGGGGGGGGGGGGGGGAGAGAGAAAAGGCCGGGATTGCCAGAAGTTTGAGCCTTGTAAACAATAATACAACCTAAAATAAGAAGTCTTCTGACAATGGCCAGTCGCAATGTCAAAATGTTTAGACCAATAAATAAAGAACTCACTCCACGGCAGTGTAATCCATCACATACATAAACTGACAAACCTGTAGAAGTTTGAGAGCGATCAGCCAACTCGGTCACGAGAAAATAGTGAAAAAACGATTACACATTTTGCACGACATCGATGCAAAACAAATGAATAAAACGCTCACTGAGCGATAAACTCCAACCGCGAAACTAGATAAGTTATTTCTCATCGAATATGACATTTCAGAGAGAAATATTTCAAGGGATGTTTTATACTATCATCATCATCATTAGGCCGTTTAAGTTTGGTGTAAATCTTTGATCTTCACAATTTTGTTTCTTACCAATTCTATAACGTTCATTTAATAACGAGAAGTACCGTCCATTCATTCGCTAAGCAAACAAAATGGTCGCTGTCGATTTACTCCCAGTTGTTTTTAGACATGAGAAGTCTCCCATCCCGAATTAGGAAAATATCTACTGGGCGTCAGTAAAGAAGTCCCCTAAGTTCCCCTAAAAAGACATGATTACTGTTGTAATTGTTGGCTCAAAAAGACTAACTTCTCGAAATCATTTAAGAATATTCCGGAGTTTGTAACATGAGACCTGACCGGTGGCTGAACAATGCCAGTAACAGTTCCACTTGTAGGAATTCTAAGAGAATGTTCACACGATGTCATGTGTTTGTGCACGGAAAGTGTGGTTTTACATTGCCCTCATTGTAATGATTTTGCTACAATGTTTTCAATAAAAATCTCATTAAGAAGCTGCAAATCCCTTTATTTTCACCCTCAAATTATTCTTAGAAGGGATAGGTGTCAGCCATGAATCGGACAACTTCGCGATCTCCCCCTTCACAGCCCAACTTCACGCCGCGCACAACGCAAAATCCACGGCGCGTGAGCTCGCTCAAACCTCAGTAATTTTACGTAGTGTAAACTTTATGAAAAAAAAACTCTAGCTGACAACATACTACGGCTACGGGAGTGTTGTAACCAAACAGGCCCTTCGCTGCAGGCTAAGACAAAATATATACGCAACATCGTGATTTTTTCTCTCAATATCTACAGGTATTGGAGTCGACGACATGTTCATCATGGTTGCTGCCTGGCGACAGACTGACGTCAGACTGCCCGTGGAAGAGCGCATGCGCTATGCCTTCTCCGAGGCTGCCATGTCGATAACCATCACATCCATCACAGATGCCTTGGCTTTCGGTATTGGCGCTATAACGTACTTCAGATCGGTGCGTATATTCTGCATGTATACCGGCGTGGCTGTCATCTTTGACTACGTATACCAGATTACTTTCTTCGGTGCCTGCATGACTCTATTTGGTAGACGTGAGGCGGCGAACAGACACTGCATGTCATGTCTTAAAGTTAAACCTAAGGAGGAGACCGAATCTACAGCGTACAAGATATTCTGCGCAGGTGGGTCGCAACCTCCAGCCGGCCAAGATGGGGAATTCAACGATCCTGCATTGATGATATTCTTCAAGAAGTATTACGGTCCCTGCATCACAAGATGGTGGATGACATTACTCATTTCAGTGGTATACGTTGGTTACTTGGGTGCCGCCATCTATGGATGTACTCAGGTACAAGAAGGTCTGAGTCTGCGCAACCTCGCCCGAGATAACTCGTACGCAGCTGACTTCCTAGATATGGAAAGTGCCTACTTCAAGCAGTATGGTCCGCAGGTTGCATTGGTGTTCACCGAGAAAAGAGACGTCTGGAATCCAAAAGTACAAGACATCATGGAACAGACTTTAGCAAAGATGGAAGACAACGAGTATACGTTCAGTAGAGACCACAATCTGTCTGCTTCATGGCTACGGGACTATCTTGATTTCCTGAACTCTACCAACCTCAAAGAACCAAACCAGGCCCAGTTCATCAACACACTCCGAGACGATTTCCTCAAACATCCAGCCTATAAACAGTACTCCCTTGATATTGTTTTCTGCGATAACGGCACCAACATTAAGGCCTCGAGATTCTTTGTCACAACGAAAGACCTGAACACCACCGAAAAAGAAAGATTCATGACGACTGAGCTGAGACAAATTGCAAAGGATTCAGAGCTACCTGCAATAGTCTACCACCCAGCCTTCATCTTCTATGATCAATACATATCAATCTTGCCAAACACGCTTCAAAACTTAGGCATCGCGGTCGGAGCTATGTTGATTGTAGCTTTACTCATGATCCCGAACCCAATCTGTTCTATCATCGTTACTCTGGCTGTAGCCTCTATCGTTACAGGGGTGGTTGGGTACATGACCTTTTGGCAAGTCAACCTCGATTCCATCGCCATGACAAACCTCATTCTCTGCGTAGGTTTCAGTGTTGATTTCTCAGCACACATCAGCTACGCCTGCGTCACAGCAGAAAAAGGTTCACGTCAAGCCAACGTCATCCATGCTCTGTACTCCGTCGGCATGCCGATCGTACAGGGTTCCCTCTCAACCTTACTCGGCGTCGTAGTCCTCGCCTTCACAGATTCGTACATCTTCAGAACCTTCTTCAAGACGATGTTTCTTGTTATCTTCACCGGTGCCTTGCATGGACTTGTTTTCCTCCCCGTTTTCCTCTGGCTCACAATTCCCGTGAAAGCTAGCGAAGAGAACGAAAATGCATTGGTTTCGGTTTCAGACGGCCGTCAATCGAGGCCGGCCACCGTGTCCTCCAACGTCGCCATCGGACCGCTCTCTGCACCCCCTTCCTACAGCGACCACAAAAGCACGCCCACCCCCCGTTGTCCCCAAGCCCTCCATCAACAAAACTACCTGTGAGATCTGGCTTTTGCGTGAAAGTGTCTCAGCCCGAAATGAACGTGAAGATGAGTCCCCCAACGAACGACGAAAACGAAACTGCAATGGTTGTGGTTCCAGTCGACCGTCAACCATGTCAGCGTACTGAGTAAGGCGGTTTCTCATAGGCCTCCAACGCCCAGCCCTACCCCCACCCCCCACCCCCCCCCCAAAAAAAAAAAAAAAAAAAGGAACACCCGAAATTACTGTAAACGTTATTTTGTTCGAAACATATTTTTGTAATGAACTCTATAAAGTAGCAGATAGGATGCAAACTTATGCCTTAAAGGCAGTGGACACTATTGGTAATTACTCACAATCATTTTAAGCATAAAACCTTACTTGGAAATAAGTAATTGGGAGACGTTGATAGTATAAAACATTGTGAGAAACGGCTCCCTCTGAATTGATGTAGTTTTCGAGTAAGAAGTAATTTTCCTCGAATTTGGTTTCGAGACCTCAAGTTTAGAATTTGAGGTATCGAAATCAAGCATAAGAAAGCACACAACTTCGTGTGACAAGGGTGTTTTTTCTTTCATTATTATCTCGCAACTTCGATGACCGATTGAGCTCAAATTTTCACAGGTTTGTTATTTCATGCATATGCTGAGATACAGCCAGCGAGAAGACTGGTCTTTGACAATTACCAAAAGTGTCCACTGTCTTTAACAACTCAAACTTAAACCGTGGAAGTGTCGTGGCCGAGCGGTTAAGAACACCGAATTCAAACTCTGGTGTTTCTGATCAGCAGAGTGTGGGTTCGAATCCACAGCCATGACACATTGTGTGCTTAAGCAAGACTCTTAACCATAGCTTCATACTTCGGATGGGACGTAAAGCCGTTGGTCCCATGTGTTGTGTAACCCATGAAAAAGAACCCAGTGCACTTATCGAAAAGAGAAGGATTTCGCCCGGTGTTTCAGTCTGTGGCTGCTTAAAGACACCTGGAAGTGGCATTTTGTCAAGATAATTTTTTTGTCACTACAATATATGTGTGTTGATGTTGATGAGTAGAATATGAATAAACAGTTAACTGAGGTTCAAGCAGCAACACATCAGCAGCAATACACGTGGTCGACATTGCCGGAAAAATGCAAGAAATAAACCTTTTTTTGAAACGTACAAACGCACGACTAGGACTTGCATGTACTTGCACGTACGTGTGTTCAATGTTCGATCGAGGCAAAGCCTGCCTCGATTGACGTCACAAAAGGGGTAGGCGGAGTTACCCCCAAACAACTTTATCTATTTTTAAACATATAAATCGTTACAAACAATTACTCAAAAAACTATTGTATTGTTCATTAACATAAACTCTAATGTTTCAAGAAAAACAAATTATACTCCAGGTGACTTTAATGCGCCGTAGCACCTTGTAAACCTTTATAATGTTGCATGGTTGGCTTTTGCGCAAAGCACTCGCCTCTCACACAGGTGACCCCGGTTCGATTCCCGGCCAGGGCCATATGTGAGTTAAGTTGTGCGTTGGTTCTCTGATGTGCCATGAGGGTTTCCCAAACCATCCGGTTGCTCTCCCTCGGGAGAAACAAATCAAAAACTTTCGATCTTTAGCTGTGCTCCGTGGTTATAATGGGTTGATTTGGCTGGCAGCCAAAGGCGCCCTTGCATGCCAGCTTCTCGAACACGTTGTAGCCGCGTCCTTCGCAATTCAGCTCTAAGCTGTGAGTAAGGATGATTAGCCCCCAGCCTCCCCCCCCCCCCCCCCCCCCCAGGTTGTATCGTTACCCGGGTGTGATCCCTGGCTACACGGCAGTTTGCGGTTTAATGACTTCTGACAGGCACCCCCGAACAAAGATATTGACAAAATTGGGAGACCACTAACATAGGGCTAGATAGCTCAGTTGGTAGAGCGCCGGCACGTTAAACCGGAGGTCGTTGGTTCAAATCCCGCTCTAGTAAATTTTTCTTTGTTCAATCCTAAATCATTTAAAAAAATGTACCCAGTCAGTTTCCCTTGTGGTTTATTATTTGATATATATATATATATATATATAATGAATAGGGTAGATGGCCTTAGCTTTCGATCCAATCCGGACCTTCTTCAGAGGCATAAAACAAGTACAAACAAATACATATCCATTTATAGAAAGAGAGAGGGGGAAAGGGATTAAGGGAAGGATCCAGAAAGAAGCGGGAAAATAACAGCCAATCAAAGTTTCTATTTCAGAGACAATGTTGGTGGCTATGAACCAATAGGAGTGAAGTGGCGAGGACAAAGGATGTTTAGAATGAAAGGATGGGTTACTGGACCATAAAAGTGGTAAATGTATTGTTCGACAACAATGCAGGGAGACATGAAAGGGTAGGATTAGAGAGCAAGTTGCATCATGATGCAACTAACAATGGTCAATTAATAAGAATAGCAAGATCAAAGGTATGATGATTTGAAAAATAGGTATGAGGGACCTGTGGAAAAAAAGGGGGGGGTTACTTACATCAGATAGTTACAGTGATGAATTTATAAAAACAACTTTAAACAAGATTAATTTATACTTTATGTACAGAATATATACAACATATAAGTTCTTAGGCCGAATTGAAGTGGAGGTTAATGAGAAGTATATATATATTATTATTATTATTATTATTATTTATTCATCACATAATTATATACTTCGATATTGTTATGATTATTATATCTTTAAACTGATAGTTTTCAAGGTTGTAAAGGGATAACTTTTTTTTTTCGAGTGAGTGTTAAAGGTACGGTTCATCGGAAGAGCCAAATTGGGTTTTAAGAGCATCTATACATTTGTTGTACATAAAACCAGTGCGTTTAATGAGGTCATAGCATAAGTTGCTTTAGAAAAATGAATTTATTAATGTCTGCACTTATTGAACTTATTTCTTTGAACCAAATGGAATAGGGCTTACAATTTTTTCTTGTCAAATCCTTCGGTCCGCAATGACAATAGCAGTCTTACCTGACATTAGCATTGCCCAAGGCTCTTTTACGCTAGCACCCCGCTCTGAACTTACCTGGGCCCAATTTCATAGAGCTGCTAAGCCCAAAATCTGCTTAGCATGAACTTTTTGACTTGGTAAAAACAGGATACCAACCAAATTACAACGTGATTTTCAGGCTAAGCAAACAGCTGAATAACAGTAACAAGCAATATGCAACATAATGACAATTTGGTAATCCTGTTTTTACAAAGGAAGACATTTCATGCTTAGCAAATTGTGCTTAGCAGCTCTATGAAATTGGGCACAGGCGGTAGCATGAGTATTTGTTTAGAACAACCTATAAAGCTAAATGGAAGACACTAAACATTTGATGCTAAACATATGGAGACATTAATGACTGTTCCACTTCACACTATCTTGTTGAAAAGTTACATTTTATTGTTGAAGGACTGGATAAACCCGGCCATTATGCCCAACTTTGCACAATTTATTTTACTAAGGCCTTTGACCGTAATAATATCCACACAGTTGTTATTTAGAAACTATTGAACCTCGGAGTCAGACAGTCCATAGTTCCCATCATCTGCAGCTTTCTCAATGGTTGCACACACATCACTTAAAGGCAGTGGACACTATTGGTAATTGTCAAAGACTATAGCCTTCACAGTTGGTGCATCTCAACATATAAATGAAATAACAAACCTGTGAAAATTTGAGCTCAATCGGTCATCGAAGTTGCGAGATAATAATGAAAGAAAAATATCCCTTGTTACACAAAGTTGCGTGCACTAAGATGGTTGATTTCGAGACCTCAAGTTCTAAATCTGAGGTCTCGAAATCAGATTCGTGGAAAATTGCTTCTTTCTCGAAAACTATGAAACTTCAGAGGGAGCCGTTTCTCACAATGTTATGTACCATCAACTTCTCCCCATTACTCGTTACCAAGAAAGGTTACCAGAACGTAAACGAAAGGACGTAAGGAAACCTAAATAGGACGTATGGTAAATACTCGGGCGTGTAACCAGAATTTTGATTGGTCACTCGATACTCTTGCACCAGCAGCACTGCCTGTCCCCTCATTACTGGAACGTATGCAAATCTTTATTCTTCGAGAGGCGGTCCGAAGGGCGCACCACGACCATGCCCAGATTAACCTGTAGCCCTGTAGACCAGCCAAACTTTAATAAGTGCTCTAGAAAAGAAAAACACGGCATAGTTTGTTAATGGCTGGCATCCATGCTAGATGTATGGATCATGGGCTCGGGAAGACGATAAGGGCGGATGCCCAGCTTGATTTTGAATTTTAAGGTCATTTTGGGGTCAAAAGGTCAAAAAAGGTCAAAAATCAATATTTTCAAAATTTGTGTCAACTTTAATCACATTCGAGAGATCTATCCATAAAATGTATTTTTAACTTTATGTTGATACTACAAATCTATGTAATAAACGTATAAACTTTGACCTTGTACACAAATGTATAGCAAAACGAAGTGTAAAAGTGTGATTATCTTGAAAAGGGTACATTTGGAGTACACCCATTGTTTTTGCACTCCCCATCCTCATTGGTGCATAAATTGGTTTCAAACAACTTTTTTTGAAAGGTAAATATACCCAGGCAGTTTTTGAGAAAACAAATAATTCAAATACCACCTTCACGTGGGGTCTTAACGACTCATTAAATTTAAGGTCAAAATTTCAAAAAAGTCAAAAAAATTGCATTTTTGAAATTGTGGAAGTTTGAGATCGATCGGCCATCTTGGTGACGAGAGAATAGTGAAAAAAACGATTACAAATTTTGCATTGCATCGATGCCAAAATAAAAATGAGCAATAAACTGAGCAATAAACTCCATTTGCGAAGTTAGATTTTTTATTTCTAATCAAATATGACATTTCAAGGGATGTTTTCAATTTATCATCATCATTAAACTGTGTAAGTTTTATGTAAATCTGTGACATAAACGTTTTTTTTCCTTACCAATTCTGTAACGTTCCTTTAAGTTAAAATTAAATTTATGAAATTCTGAAATGTCAAACTTTCATCTTCAAATTTGTTTGCTATTGTAAGTTTTCCTTACAACTTATTGTTTATATCAGAACGCATGTTCAGTGTGCATGTAGCATGTATATCTCTATTATGTTTCAGCATACAGGAATTTCTAAGAAACTATCTCTAGGAGAATGCAATTAAAAAGTGTAATCAGAAAACAGGCTTACCTCCAATAGTCGCCTAAATTTATTGTTCATGTTCTGCGACTTTCCGGGCAAGGCTCTTAGAGTAGTCCCTGCAAGCCGCCGATGCCTCAGCAATGGCTCTGTTTGAAATGCCATATCTTCTGGCAATTCCAACAGAGCCATTGAGAAAGTCGCAGAAGCGGAGCAAAGACCCTAAGTATAGGACTTGGGTCTTTGTGGGGCTCTGGATTGACTTTGCAGCATGGGCGTCAATCAGGGATGGGACAGGGGGACATGTCCCCCCCACCTTTTGGAGGGTGGGGGACACAATATCAAATGTCCCCCCCCCCCACCTTTTTGACCACCTTTATCATGAAGCCCAAGTTTTGCCCTGTGTAAGACGAAACCCGGTGTCCCTATATGGGCATTAATCCTGTGGGCAAAGGATGACACAATTTTTCGAAGGGTAAAGGACACTATATCAAAATTGTCCCCCCTCAAAATTGGCCCTAGATTGCATCACAGAGCATCTAAAATGCAAAATTTCCCCGGGCCCTTAATCGGGCCCGCACCTCACGACGTAAAGGCTTCCCACACGCATGGTCCATCGTTGACAGATTTGCAACCCCCCCCCCCCCTGAAAGAGTGGATGAACGTGAACCCCCCACCCCCATTTTCGAAGGATGGGGGAAACAGTATCAACTGTTCCCCGTTTCTTTTGACCACCTTTATCATGAAACTCATGTTTTGCACTGTGGAACTGTGGAGCACTGGAACACAATATTGCCATTGTTCTGTTTCGTTTGCCATTTGGCCGCTAAATGGCCTAAAGATTGCACCACAGAGCATCTAAAAATTCAAAATTTTCCCGGGCCCTTGAGCGGGCCCGGACCCATGCCGTAAAGGTTTCGCATTTGCGTGCTCACTCTTTGGCAGATTTGTCCCCTAAAATTCGTGTCATAGATCAACACCTGAACATGCTGTTAACCAAAAAGATTCTACTGCTGCTCACATTTTACAGATGCTCTGTTTCATTCTGTAAGCCTCTTATTGGCCTAATATTGCACCACAGAGCATCTAGAATGCAAAATTTTTCCGGGCCTTTAAGCGAGCCCGGACCCATGCCGTAAAGATTTCACACTCGTGTTCTCACTCTCTCATAAATTTTCCCCCTAAAACAAGGTTCATAGATCCGCACTTGAAGATGCTGTTAACTCAAAAGGTTCTACTGCTGCTCACATTTTACAGATGTTCTGTTCCATTCTGTATGCATCTTATTGGCCTTAGATTGCACCACAGAACATGAATGCAAAATTTTCCCATGTCGTAAAGGTTTCACACTCGCGTGCTCACTCTCTCACAGATTTTCCCCCTAAAACAAGGTTCATAGATCCGCACTTGAAGATGCTGTTAACTCAAAAGGTTCTACTGCTGCTCACATTTTACAGATGTTCTGTTCCATTCTGTATGCCTCTTATTGGCCTTAGATTGCACCTCAGAGCATCTAGAATGCAAAATTTTCCCGAGCCCTTAGGCCCGGACCCAAGGCCGTAAAATGCTTCGCGTTCCGCTTTATAGCAGGCTCCATCTTTAATACCCACCAGGGATGAACTGCCGTCTGAGCATTATAATGCAGAAACAAAATGGATATTACTAAGCTATAATTGAGTTGTTTTTTAGGTACAATAACCATGATAGCAAAATAGGTGCATCATAGCTTGAAATAGGCACTAATCTGAGAGGGAGAACATCACCCCTCAGACTCCATAGATTGCACCAGAGAGCATCTACGGACTACAAAATTCCCACGCCGTAAATGTTATGTCCCCCCCCCCCCACCTTTCAAGACGGATTGACGCCCCCTGCTTTGCAGAACTGTCAACAGTCTGCAAAAATAAAAACATTATTCGTTATATCAACAGCATTTGTACAAAACTGAAAATTATTGCACTTGTGGAATAATTTAATGAAAACAATGAGACATGACTCAGAAAATTTAAAATATCCCGAAAATGGTTGTTTTCTTTTTTTAAATTATTCAACCTTGTTCTTCAGTGGATGCCTACAAAATTGTTTTTAATTTGAGTCTTATGTGTGTGAAATTTACATGTGCACAACCGTCTTTGCTACAGTAATTCACATTGGATTTTGCAACGTCTAGTCTACTCCATCACCTCCCTGTGTCAACCATGAGGTTTTGTGTATCCCGTCAAATTATAGGTTTTATACTGTACACACACAACTAGCATAAAATTGACATAAAAAACCAAGTCATTGATCTGCATGCAAGTGGAAAAGTTTACTCTCAACTCCATTGAGGCTCTGACTACATCATGTTTATTTCTCTCAATTTTTACTCTTTTGTTCAACAGAAAACATTTCAACAATGAAAGGAGTCAGCTAACTCAAAAGGTTTACAACAAAGTGGACAAAATGCCACTACACACAGTTCTTTTCCTCCAGTGATAATACTTGAGGACCTTCCTGATGTCTACCGGGAATCCAAGAACAATTCAATTCAAATAAGTTCGCCGCGGACTTACAAAACATTGCATCCCAATATAAACGGCTTTGGAAGTGTCTACTCCAAAGCACTGACTCCACCACACGGTGTCTATTACCGGTGAAGTCAAAGGGACCTGGCAATAAAAACAAGCATGCACATGAGATTTGATGGCTGACACCTTAATTTTGTCTCTTGTTATAAGTACATATGTACACATACTTCATCACCTGCTCCGAGCGTCTGCCGAAGCATTTCTCACAGGAGTCTACCTGAAAGAACTATGATTTCCATTTAATTATTTATATTTAGTTCATAA
>NC_092653.1:1600000-1605000 GCF_032118995.1 Asterias amurensis | reverse complement strand
GACTCCCCTTCTGGGTATGACAGATGTTGTATTAATCTGAACTTTCCTGGTTCGGTTTTTGGTATAATACCTATTGGTGATACAAATAAACCATGCCATTGGTTTTTCATTGAAAGGGCCTGCTAGCCGTTGAGCTTTTATCTCTTTTTGAAGTTTTTGAGTTGCTCGCTCTGGATTATGTAACACTGACTTCAGATTAGGAAATTCCCTTGGACTACGATTCCCATTATAGCCTAGTCTGAATCCTTGTGTAAAACCTTCCTGTAATATTTTTGCCGCTTTCTGTTTGGGTAATTGTTTAATAACGGTAATAATGTCTCGGTGTTTACTGGTGAAGGATACTTACAGCATATACAATTATTTGAACATGGTGGCTTGGGTTGTATACCTGCTTGTTTGTGATTATCTGAGTCAAACTTAGGCCTTTTTGCAATCGAAACATCCGTGACTTGGTTCCTTACAAAACGTGCATTTGTGTTTGTATGTGCAGAACTTCCTGTGACACCCTGACCGTTTGTTGAAGTTGAAGCACTCTTTTTCATTGCTTTTCCAGCTTGAACTTGACAATTGAGGGCGAAACCCGCTATTTCCTTGGTCTCTGTTAGGGAATTGGGGGTGAAAACTACTTGCATTAAATCCACGTGGTCGTATTCCGGTAGTGTAGTTACTGCCAGTAAATGGTGAAGGTGTCATGTATAGTGCCCAAAGTTCACTATCTACCATCGCCCAACTACGTTGTGGATTTTCTTGCATTCTTGCCCTAAATTGTTGGTCATATGACCGCCAACCAAAACCCCCATACCGCGAGGCGACAGTTCTAATCATATGCATGTATTTGAGTAACTCTTGTGTCCGGCTAGGGTGTGCTTTCAAGTATATGGATGTATAGACTAAAAAGGCTGATGTCCATGCATTGATGGATGTTACGAATTGCTTTGGTTTACTACTTTTCCACACAATTTGACCCTCCTGGTTTACTGATAAAGCTATGCCTTGGTTTTCTTGATGTTGCAAGTAGGGGTCCCCCTTTTCCAACAATGTCCCCGCATCAACGTATTCCCCTTTGATAATCTTGCTTGTTACGCTCTGCTGCACACCTGTTCCCAGTGGGCTAAATGTTGATACCAGGGGTGTAAAACCTAACTGTTGTTGCTGGAATAGCTCGTGACTAGGGATCTCAAAAGTGTCTGTGTTATTGATCACTACTGGTTCATTGACAACCGGCAAGTTCTTGTTACCATTAACGCCCACTTGGGTTGCAATGTTACCCCCTATACTATTGTGATTTGGGGTTGCATTGTTAACACACACACTATTGTTATTGACTGACGGACCATTGGTTCCTGATATCCCTACGGAATTATCTCTGTTTGAGGTTGATAGTTTGTCCCTGTATTATTACCTGTACTACGATTACTATTAATACTGTCATGAATATTATTATCCTCATAATCACTCATATTAGTACTGCGAGTCTCATTCACACTAAAATCACCTTCTAGAAGTCTGTTTGCTTCTATTCTGGGCGTGGCCCGTCGCTGTTGAATGGGCTGCTGTGTCCTTGGTTGCGGTCCTGGTTGCCGTCGCTGACCCGGTACTGGTGCTGTGGCTCGGTCGGTTTCCACCACCGCATGGTCCTGCCCTGGTTGTGCCCGTGGTTCTGGGTGGATATCAGCCGTGACTTGGTGTTCGTGGGTGCGTCAAAGGTTGCGCTCAGTAACTTGGTCAGCAGCCAAACGTTTAGTTGCACGGGATTGTGCCCTTGTTTGCCGTCCATGGCCTTGCCCAGTGAGTGTTCGTGAGTTTGTTGCTTTCGGTCCCTCATTCCGCTTCTGAGCCCGTTTTCTGCCCATACTTTAGCTTGCTACCACAGTAACGTAGGCTTACTGGCGAATATTTATGTAGTTTTGAACAGCGATCGTACAATTCGAAAAATTCTGGTAAGAGAAAATCGGGAGAAAAATATTTTGACCTTCTCTATCCGTTGCCGAGACAGGGAGTGAACTGTAACAATGCTTACCGAAGCGTTATCGAACTACGCCGGTTGTGATTGGTTCTTCAAATTGATAGAACCTTTTAAAACACGCATCATGATTGGTCCAGACCGTGCGTCTCCAAAAACAAGGAGACAATGAGGCCTAGCGGACCGGATCACTATTTGCCGTGGATAAATGAGTTTTTCTTCGATGCTCGAAATAAAACTTTATTATCATTGGAGGACCTCATCAGACTTGGTTACAAGGTTACACATCAGTTAAGTTTTTGACTCGTACAGTACTTTTCCCTCCAAATGTTACCTTTAGAAAAACTCATCCAGACGGATATGAGAAGGTTGAAATAAGAAGGAAACAAACCAACTTGAGAAAAACCCACAGAAAAAAAAACTGCGAGATGTACAAAATCACTCAAGGGTTGGTTGGTAACATCATCACCAGGAAAAACTGCAGATCTCATCACCAATTCTTTAACCAAAGTTATCTGTACTAGTTTCTTTCAAACATTGCTCGTTAATTGGAACAGCTTGCCATCATCTATTGTCAGTCTCCAAAGCCTAAACCAGTTTAAGATATAAACAGCTTACATAAGTTCTCATTGCTATCTGGATGATCTTTCTTAAGACGGCAAAATCAGGAGGAAACCCTTCCGAGTCTAAAACTGAGAGTTTAAACTGACCAAGCTCATACTCATTCCCCTAATATATCACACTCTTGTTGCCTTGAATTGACCAATCAAATGCAAATTTAATTATTTTTTTCATAGAGATCAAATTACTAAAGAGGATGAAGAACGTACCTCAAGGGCATGCCTAATTTTAACAGCATGATGGGGCTTTCAAGGTTAAGTTTTTCTGCAGCTAACTCGACTTGGCGGCGATGATGGGACGCCTGCCTCATTGCTGCTTCATCTCCCCGTGTTCTGCACCCAAGATTTCGTTCGAAAGTGAGCATGATGCCACCGCCAGTGCCTCAAAAGTCTACTATAAATCCGCAGTCAATGGTGCTTATCCTGAAGAAGATCATTAACCCTACACCAGTCAGACAACCAAGTGTTGAGCAAACACTTGGCGACATTGTCAATCCCTGATAATATAAAAAAGAGTTTCCCTTGATGTGTCTGGTGGAAGTGTCGTGGCCGAGCGGTTAAGAGCACCGAATTCAAACTCGGGTGTTTCTGATCAGCAGAGTAAAGCCGTTGGTCCCATGTGTTGTGTAACGCATGTAAAAAAAAAAACAGTTCACTTTTCGAAAAGGGAAGGGGTTCGCCCCGGTGTTCCTGGCTGTGGCTGCTGTATGCGCCGTATAGCACCTTGTAAACCCTTATAAGGTGCTACATAATTGGGTCTCAAAATTCATCACTGCAATAACCTATCTTTCTAAAAAATTGTATATACTCAGCACCTTGAGTACCTTGTTTGGTAGATACGTGCGCTATATAAGACTTTGATATTATTATTATTATTATTATTATTATTATTATTATTATTATTATTATTATTATTATTATTATTATTATTATTATTATTATTATTATTATTATTATTATTATTATTATTATTATTATTATTATTATTATTATTATTATTATTATTATTATTATTATTATTATTATTATTATTATTATTATTATTATTATTATTATTATTATTATTATTATTATTATTATTATTATTATTATTATTATTATTATTATTATTATTATTATTATTATTATTATTATTATTATTATTATTATTATTATTATTATTATTATTATTATTATTATTATTATTATTATTATTATTATTATTATTATTATTATTATTATTATTATTATTATTATTATTATTATTATTATTATTATTATTATTATTATTATTATTATTATTATTATTATTATTATTATTATTATTATTATTATTATTATTATTATTATTATTATTATTATTATTATTATTATTATTATTATTATTATTATTATTATTATTATTATTATTATTATTATTATTATTATTATTATTATTATTATTATTATTATTATTATTATTATTATTATTATTATTATTATTATTATTATTATTATTATTATTATTATTATTATTATTATTATTATTATTATTATTATTATTATTATTATTATTATTATTATTATTATTATTATTATTATGACAGTTTAAATGTTCAAAAATAATGTTTGATTCACTGGTATTGTGGATTCAACCCATAATGAATAAAGTCTACATTTTGCTGTTTTCAAGGCTAAACAAACATAGAGTAACATGTGCAGTTCAGGCACAATGATTGATAAATCAAAAGAGGGACTTCACAAATTAATACAAACCAGTTTCTTCTTCAGGAATCACCAAGAAACTACACGAAGTTACCGTTGAAGTAGATTTGGTCTCTGAAATTAGTTTTTAGGAATCGACCAATGTATTCAACATTTTATTAGACAAAAATATAGAGTGGACAAAATCTTATAATCCAGCTTGGCTTATTCACATTTTTAAGAAGGAAATTGTTTCTTAAAATGTCTGTAAAGCAGTATCAACAGCTGCAGTGCTTATTACCAAGATAAAATCAAGACCCTCCCAAGACCCAGTAACTGGGGCGCTGTATGACAACATTTCGAAGAAAAACAAAGTACAGCGCCCCAGTACTTGGTCTCCTCTCTTTATATTGAGTCCCTGCCTGTAAGAATGTACCAAATTAGGGGGGGGGGGGTGATTCATGGGTTCGCAGATCTTCTTCTAAAAAGTTAGAGTGATACAACATCATACCAAACAAATAAATCCAAAATTTTAGTTTGCTGACGCTTTCGGTTTTGGAGTTACCAGTTATCAAAGTTTGAGCCAAAAGACCCTCGAGAAACGAATAGTACATTCCCTGTAAACATAAAAATGTGCGCCAAGCTCGTCCCAACAAAAGTAAAACATTTTTTGAAACCTCCAGTTGGGCTTATAACTAAAGTAAAAAAAACAAATTGGGATCTCGTTGGCGCATCATGTTACGCGCACCTGAACC
>NC_092653.1:1587500-1597500 GCF_032118995.1 Asterias amurensis | reverse complement strand
TCACAAACACCTTTTCTACAGTTACAAATACAATTGTTTCCACAGTTTTAAAGTGATTTGGGTGCATATGACTCTTGTGCATATATTGAATGTTTGACTTATGTTAAAATGTTCTGTGAAAGTGCACTGAAATATTGTTGTCGTGAGGGGTCGTGAGTTGTCGGTATTTAGTGCGACCCTTATGACATGTTCCACTAAACCGATCGACTTTTGTTCGATGAATAACGTATATGTGACATCATTTTTATGTCTTCTTTCTAGTATGAAGAAGGGGACAGCGTCATGGCACTGTGGCCTCCAAACTCGTCATGGTATCCAGCTGTAATCACCTCCATAACCAAAGGTATTTAAAGCCATTGCACCCTTTCGGTACATAAAAAAAAGGAACAGTTCACAGATTTACAAATAATTTACAGGGTTTACAGAAGGTAATGGTGAAAGACTTCTCTTGAAATATGAGTCCATGAAATGCTTAACTTTTTGAGACAACGGTAAAACTATATAAATTCTCGTTAACGAGAATTACGGATTTGTTATAAACACATGTCATGACACGGCGAAACGCGCGAAAACAGGAGTGGGTTTTCCCGTTATTTTCTCCCGACTCCGACGTTCGATTGAGCCTAAATTTCCACAGGATTGTTATTTTAGATATACGTTGTGATACACGAAGTGTGGGACTTGGACAATACTGTTTACCGAAACAATGGCTTTAAACAAGTATCATTACTTTTGTACTGTGGACACACGAAATGACAGTTCCACACCCTTATTGTGATCCACATTACGTGAAGAGCACGTTTAAAGATGGCACTAAGTTGTATGTTTCCCCCCCCCCCACCCCCCAAAATGAATGAAAATTAATCAACCGTTTGCCTTTCATTTTTCAGGGAAGTCACTAATCAAGTACTGCGTGCGTTACACTGATGATGGCATCACACGCTCCTTATTTGAGCACCAGGTGAGTAAATGATGATGTCATGTATTAATTCCATCGATCTTAATTTAATAACATGCTATGTGTCTTCATAATATTTTATGTTCTGTACAATTGAGACGTTTTCCAAGGTTGACGTGTTGAGGCAAACAAATGTCCTCTCTAAATGTAACAGAGTGCAAAAACACTTGCTGTTTACGGCAACCGGCTCGCTTTATAGTAAAAGCTGGATAATAACCAATCCGTGCCACTTTGAGTACAATGATCAACACAAATATGGCTCACAATTGCGTGGTATTCGTTTTTACCTCGTCCACAAACACGGTCGGCCATTTATGGGAGTCAAAACTTGGACTCCCATAAATGGCCGACCGTGTTCGTTTCGCGACGTCACATGAAAACCGTGCAATTTGGAGTGATACTTGTGTGGATCATTATATTCTACTTGTAAAACATCTTTTCTAACCACATGCATTTCATAAGAAACGGTTTCAAACGCTGTTCATAGACCAACTCGACCGATCCAAGGCAACGTGTTCCTTTAAGTTCTGACTAGCTTAGTGCTTATGTATTATTTGCCTATCAATTTAAGGGCACGCTGATCCACTCAACCGTATATATTTAATTTGTGTCACAATCCTAATAATATCTCAGTGGTGTTAATTATGTCATTTATCTTTTCCTTGCTAGCTGGCCCATCAAACATCAGGTTTTCAGTCTGATACTTCAAGGTGTGTCAACCCCAACACCAATTGCAGGGATGACGATGACCCACAAGCTATTTTTCAGTCTGATCCTTCAAGGTCTGTCAACCCCAACACCAGTTCCTGGGATGACGATGACCCACAAGCTATTTTTCAGTCTGATCCTTCAAGTTGTGTCAACCCCAACACCAGTGCCTGCGATGACGATGACCCACAAGCTATGTTAGAAACTGGCGAGCTTCACCAAAGCAATGAAGCTGTAGGATGTGAAACAAATGATTCGAGTGAGAAGTGTGCCGTAACAGTCATGCAGACCGATAATGTCGTAGACAAAGGAAATGGACAAAAAACACTATTGCTTTTACTGTGATGAGCCTCAGGCCAAGTTACCCCGTCATCTTCAGTCGCGTCACAAAGAGGAGAGGGAAGTTGTAGAGATAGCATCGGAGACCGACGTTAGTGCCCGCAAGAAACTTCTGTTATACATCCGCAATATTGGTAATCACAGACACAATTGCCAAGTCCTTAGAGAGGGAAAGGGTGTCCTTATTATAGTATACAGACCAAATCATGAGCATCTCCACACGCATATGGACCATGCATACATTGTTATGGCTATTACGTGCGTCTTGATCTTTGGCGTCATCAGTGCCCACTTAAGCCTGCGCTCCCTGCACAGACTGATGGTAGCAGTAGGAGAGGTCGTGTTAGGGGGCGAGTAGCTAACAAGAGTGATTTGTTAAAACCACCCCCCTGCTGGTGTATCTTTCCAGTTGAACAAGGTTCTTAGTTCTATGAGGAGAGACAATGTTGGTCTGATTGTCAAGAATGATTCTTGATTCTGGAAGTTGCCAAACGTGAATACCTTAGACTTGGCCACGATGTTACCCAACATGGCTACATTCGGAACAAACTACGAGAACTTGGTCGTCTTGTTATACAACTGAGACAAAACACCCACCAACCAAATGCATCACTGGAAGTATTCGTGCATCCCCGCCATCTGAATGATATCGTCAAGGCTGTTCATGATGTCGCTGGCTTCAGTGAAGGAAAACAGATGTATCACGTTCCATCTCTAGCACTCAAGATTGGACATTCCATCAAGAGATGTGCACTCATACTGCAAGCAAGTGCTTTAGAGTTTAATCTTAGGCAAAAAGCGGAACAGGCCGAACAGTTTAGGCAGTTATGTGAAATAAAGATACCGCTGGCCAACTATCCGAAATTAACCGGATACTCGAATATTTTTTTTCGCCACGAGAGGGCGCTATTTAAAAAAAATATTAAAAAAATATTTTTTTTTTGCCAATAGAGGGCGCTGTTCGTTTGTGAATGAGATCTTATGGGCGGATTGATATTAGTTTTAGACAGTGTCACTCGGTTCATTCATAAAAATGACCAGATCCAATTTAAAGATGGCGATTTGCTTTTTCTTTTGATCGTAATTGACTCTACGTGAAGGAAAACTTGTGTAATCTTTGGACAAATTACGTCAGAAATGTCATTGTTTTAACTCTTCACGGAGGTGAGCATAGTTAAATACTTAATTTATACTGTTTTATGCTGTCTTAACAGAAGTTTCATAAGGATTCAGACGAAACATTTATATCTGTTGTCGCCCGACGTCCGCGGATATTCGGATAGTTAAAGAATATCCGGTTACTCGGTTGTTATTACAGAATTATCCGGTTTGTACAGAGGTATTTGCGCCCTATGCGGATATCCGGTTAAGAAAAAAAAGGCATTCGCGGTTACGGATAGGAAAACCTATTCGCCATTAACCTGATATTCGAATAATTCGCCCAGGCCTACACTCTGCTAAGGGCCATGAAATTACACCAGCTTGGAAGAAATTGAATGAAGTCACACTGTGCCATCTCATTATCTTCAACCGCAGACGACAGGGGGAAGTATCCAAAATGAAACTTGAAGATTTTCAGAAGCGAAGTAGTGCAGCCATTGTGAATGGTGATTGCGTGATGACTGATCTTGAACGGCACCTCTGTAAAATGTTCAAAGTCATTGAAATAGTTGGTAAGAGGGGCAGAACTGTTCCTGTGCTTCTTGGTACTGATGTGATGGCGTGGTTGAAGGCTCTGGTCGCAAATAGAAATGCAGCTGGAGTGGCACAAGACAATATATTCTTATTCGCACGAAGTTGTTACGGAGGCTCAGGTCATATACGAGGAAGCGACTGTCTACGAGCATATGCAAATCAGGCGGGCCTTGAGAATGCTGATAGCATGCGGTCTACAAAGCTTCGTAAACATGTAGCGACTGTTTCGCAAATTCTGGCCTTGAATGAACATCAGCTTGAAACACTTGCAGACTTCATGGGTCATGATTTGCGGGTCCATCGTGAGTACTACCGGTTGCCAGACACTGTCCAGAGGGTTACCAAACTGTCTAGACTCTTCCTCAGCTTGGAGAGAGGCAACTTGGTTTCGCAACATGGCAAATCTTTGGAGGAGTTGCATGTTACTGGAGGTAAACAAACCCGTTTTTAACTTGTCTTTCCAAATTAATTCAAACTGTGGTAACTCCCCCCCCCCCATAACATTCATTCACTGTACAACCTCCCCCCCCCCCCATCCCCCCCCCCCCAATGGATTGGCCAACATGTTTAGGTGTGTGCGCCAAAAAGCAAGCATACCTAAATGTTACAATTGCTCTTTGTTTTTGGGGCATGATAACTCGGCCTGTGGCCGTCATCACCTAACCCCCCCCCCCCCCCATTTTGAACATCATTCACTGTACACCCCAAACCCCACACACCCAACCCAACGGATTGGCCCACATTTTTATTTGTGTGCCAGAAAGCAATCAAAGCTAACTGTAGAAGTTTTATTTCTTTTTATTGCAGAAGGCTTCAGCAGCGATGAGGACAGCAGTGATTCAGGTGACTCGTGTGACCCAGCTTTGGAGGACAGTGTTGATGACAGTAAGTTTGTAAGATTTGTGACTGCCTATATCTCTTGTAGGTCTCTTGCATATGCTGGTCCTATTCCCTGTTGACCGACCCCCCTAGACCCAAATGCGATAAGATGCCAGACTCCGTTTGCTGTCAACAAATTTAAGGTGTCATGCACCACCAAAGTACAGTCATAACCTAAAGTCACTCTGTAGGCACAGCCGAGTGATTAGCCCATCTCGGCAACTCATTTTGTACGGTAGCATGAAACAAGATGGCTGCTTCTTGTCAGGCATTTTCTGCAGGTACCTTTATCGCATTCTTTTGTGCTCAGTTGCGTATTGATTTACTCGAGGAGTAAATGTCACATCGGTAACATGAACATATTTAGGTTATGTATAACGCCCCATTTGATTATGTTGACTAATTTACCTCTTCTTTCCTGTGTGTTGTAGGAAGGCCACCAACCCAAACGGATCCAGCTCCAAAAGATCGACAAGTCAAGCGTCGACAATTCAAGCGACGCCCCTGGACTGCCCAGGAAAAGAAAGACGTCACCGAGGGCTTGCAGAGATTCTTTTTGCTGAAGAAGATTCCAGGGAAACGTGACATTGAATCGTCCTGTCCTGTGGCATTGCAGACCAGAACTTGGAGAAACATTAAGGACTTTTGTAGAAACACGATGACACTTCAACAAATTTAAGGTCTCATGCACCACCAAAGTACAGTCATAACCTAGAGTGACTCTGTAGGCACAGCCAAATTATTAGTCTAGACCTTTGGCCTGCCCCCCCCCCAGGAACAAGAAAATACATGTACCACCCCCAACAACATTTCCTAGAAGGCCAGTATACACATTGACATTAGTGAACCGCAAGAACAAGGATTCATGTGTTATGTCCTCACATCGATAGGTACCATTCGACTTTTGGCAATGTCCTCCATTGGATAGTATGAAAAGTATGTCCTCAATCTGCAGTGTACACATGTATTGGTGTTTGTGTGTTTGTGCGTTTGTGCGTTTGTGCGTTTGTGCGTTTGTGCGTTTGTGCGTTTGTGCGTTTGTGCGTTTGTGCGTTTGTGCGTTTGTGCGTTTGTGCGTTTGTGCGTTTGTGCGTTTGTGCGTTTGTGCGTTTGTGCGTTTGTGCGTTTGTGCGTTTGTGCGTTTGTGCGTTTGTGCGTTTGTGCGTTTGTGCGTTTGTGCGTTTGTGCGTTTGTGCGTTTGTGCGTTTGTGCGTTTGTGCGTTTGTGCGTTTGTGCGTTTGTGCGTTTGTGCGTTTGTGCAAGAAATGGTGAGTAATCTGAGTGTAAATAAATTTCCATGTGATGTAGGCCTAAATAAATCCTTACTGTACTGACTACATCACTATACTATATACAGTCGTTTGACCAGTTAACAATTCCTTACACTTGTCAACAAACACATAGTTAAATGATTTAGGACATGACCAATTTATGTTTATGATTGTTTCTTTCTTGTTAGTAACTAAGCCGCCACTCTGGAATTCGGAGTTAAAAGGGGAAACTAAAACATAATATAGTTTTAAACATCCCATGAAAGACATTTTTCACAAGAGTAAATACTCATGTTGCATATTGTATCACCCCTGCGGTATCATAGAATCGTCCAAGTGCGTTGAAAGACAACATGGCGGATATTGCCGTTCGTTACTAAATTCTGGGTCACAAACACCTTTTCTACAGTTACAAATACAATTGTTTCCACAGTTTTAAAGTGATTTGGGTGCATATGACTCTTGTGCATATATTGAATGTTTGACTTATGTTAAAATGTTCTGTGAAAGTGCACTGAAATATTGTTGTCGTGAGGGGTCGTGAGTTGTCGGTATTTAGTGCGACCCTTATGACATGTTCCACTAAACCGATCGACTTTTGTTCGATGAATAACGTATATGTGACATCATTTTTATGTCTTCTTTCTAGTATGAAGAAGGGGACAGCGTCATGGCACTGTGGCCTCCAAACTCGTCATGGTATCCAGCTGTAATCACCTCCATAACCAAAGGTATTTAAAGCCATTGCACCCTTTCGGTACATAAAAAAAAGGAACAGTTCACAGATTTACAAATAATTTACAGGGTTTACAGAAGGTAATGGTGAAAGACTTCTCTTGAAATATGAGTCCATGAAATGCTTAACTTTTTGAGACAACGGTAAAACTATATAAATTCTCGTTAACGAGAATTACGGATTTGTTATAAACACATGTCATGACACGGCGAAACGCGCGAAAACAGGAGTGGGTTTTCCCGTTATTTTCTCCCGACTCCGACGTTCGATTGAGCCTAAATTTCCACAGGATTGTTATTTTAGATATACGTTGTGATACACGAAGTGTGGGACTTGGACAATACTGTTTACCGAAACAATGGCTTTAAACAAGTATCATTACTTTTGTACTGTGGACACACGAAATGACAGTTCCACACCCTTATTGTGATCCACATTACGTGAAGAGCACGTTTTAAAGATGGCACTAAGTTGTATGTTTCCCCCCCCCCCACCCCCCAAAATGAAATGAAAATTAATCAACCGTTTGCCTTTCATTTTTCAGGGAAGTCACTAATCAAGTACTGCGTGCGTTACACTGATGATGGCATCACACGCTCCTTATTTGAGCACCAGGTGAGTAAATGATGATGTCATGTATTAATTCCATCGATCTTAATTTAATAACATGCTATGTGTCTTCATAATATTTTATGTCTGTACAATTGAGACGTTTTTCCAAGGTTGACGTGTTGAGGCAAACAAATGTCCTCTCTAAATGTAACAGAGTGCAAAAACACTTGCTGTTTACGGCAACCGGCTCGCTTTATAGTAAAAGCTGGATAATAACCAATCCGTGCCACATTGAGTACAATGATCACACAAATATGGCTCACAATTGCGTGGTATTCGTTTTACCTCGTCCACAAACACGGTCGCCATTTATGGGAGTCAAAACTTGGACTCCCATAAATGGCCGACCGTGTTCGTTCGCGACGTCACATGAAAACCGTGCAATTTGGAGTGATACTTGTGTGGATCATTATATTCTACTTGTAAACATCTTTCTAACCACATGCATTTCATAAGAAACGGTTTCAAACGCTGTTCATAGACCAACTCGACCGATCCAAGGCAACGTGTTCCTTTAAGTTCTGACTAGCTTAGTGCTTATGTATTATTTGCCTATCAATTTAAGGGCACGCTGATCCACTCAACCGTATATATTTAATTTGTGTCACAATCCTAATATATCTCAGTGGTGTTAATTATGTCATTTATCTTTTCCTTGCTAGCTGGCCCATCAAACATCAGGTTTTCAGTCTGATACTTCAAGGTGTGTCAACCCCAACACCAATTGCAGGGATGACGATGACCCACAAGCTATTTTTCAGTCTGATCCTTCAAGGTCTGTCAACCCCAACACCAGTTCCTGGGATGACGATGACCCACAAGCTATTTTTCAGTCTGATCCTTCAAGTTGTGTCAACCCCAACACCAGTGCCTGCGATGACGATGACCCACAAGCTATGTTAGAAACTGGCGAGCTTCACCAAAGCAATGAAGCTGTAGGATGTGAAACAAATGATTCGAGTGAGAAGTGTGCCGTAACAGTCATGCAGACCGATAATGTCGGTAGACAAAGGAAATGGGACAAAAAACACTATTGCTTTTACTGTGATGAGCCTCAGGCCAAGTTACCCCGTCATCTTCAGTCGCGTCACAAAGAGGAGAGGGAAGTTGTAGAGATAGCATCGGAGACCGACGTTAGTGCCCGCAAGAAACTTCTGTTATACATCCGCAATATTGGTAATCACAGACACAATTGCCAAGTCCTTAGAGAGGGAAAGGGTGTCCTTATTATAGTATACAGACCAAATCATGAGGCATCTCCACACGCATATGGACCATGCATACATTGTTATGGCTATTACGTGCGTCTTGATCTTTGGCGTCATCAGTGCCCACTTAAGCCTGCGCTCCCTGCACAGACTGATGGTAGCAGTAGGAGAGGTCGTGTTAGGGGGCGAGTAGCTAACAAGAGTGATTTGTTAAAACCACCCCCTGCTGGTGTATCTTTCCAGTTGAACAAGGTTCTTAGTTCTATGAGGAGAGACAATGTTGGTCTGATTGTCAAGAATGATTCTTTGATTCTGGAAGTTGCCAAACGTGAATACCTTAGACTTGGCCACGATGTTACCCAACATGGCTACATTCGGAACAAACTACGAGAACTTGGTCGTCTTGTTATACAACTGAGACAAAACACCCACCAACCAAATGCATCACTGGAAGTATTCGTGCATCCCCGCCATCTGAATGATATCGTCAAGGCTGTTCATGATGTCGCTGGCTTCAGTGAAGGAAAACAGATGTATCACGTTCCATCTCTAGCACTCAAGATTGGACATTCCATCAAGAGATGTGCACTCATACTGCAAGCAAGTGCTTTAGAGTTTAATCTTAGGCAAAAAGCGGAACAGGCCGAACAGTTTAGGCAGTTATGTGAAATAAAGATACCGCTGGCCAACTATCCGAAATTAACCGGATACTCGAATATTTTTTTTCGCCACGAGAGGGCGCTATTTAAAAAAAATATTAAAAAAATATTTTTTTTTTGCCAATAGAGGGCGCTGTTCGTTTGTGAATGAGATCTTATGGGCGGATTGATATTAGTTTTAGACAGTGTCACTCGGTTCATTCATAAAAATGACCAGATCCAATTTAAAGATGGCGATTTGCTTTTTCTTTTGATCGTAATTGACTCTACGTGAAGGAAAACTTGTGTAATCTTTGGACAAATTACGTCAGAAATGTCATTGTTTTAACTCTTCACGGAGGTGAGCATAGTTAAATACTTAATTTATACTGTTTTATGCTGTCTTAACAGAAGTTTCATAAGGATTCAGACGAAACATTTATATCTGTTGTCGCCCGACGTCCGCGGATATTCGGATAGTTAAAGAATATCCGGTTACTCGGTTGTTATTACAGAATTATCCGGTTTGTACAGAGGTATTTGCGCCCTATGCGGATATCCGGTTAAGAAAAAAAAGGCATTCGCGGTTACGGATAGGAAAACCTATTCGCCATTAACCTGATATTCGAATAATTCGCCCAGGCCTACACTCTGCTAAGGGCCATGAAATTACACCAGCTTGGAAGAAATTGAATGAAGTCACACTGTGCCATCTCATTATCTTCAACCGCAGACGACAGGGGGAAGTATCCAAAATGAAACTTGAAGATTTTCAGAAGCGAAGTAGTGCAGCCATTGTGAATGGTGATTGCGTGATGACTGATCTTGAACGGCACCTCTGTAAAATGTTCAAAGTCATTGAAATAGTTGGTAAGAGGGGCAGAACTGTTCCTGTGCTTCTTGGTACTGATGTGATGGCGTGGTTGAAGGCTCTGGTCGCAAATAGAAATGCAGCT